>NC_056744.1:261223989-261281489 GCF_019279795.1 Protopterus annectens | reverse complement strand
TTTACCAGGAGCCATACCATGATTTTTGACTCCTGGATGCCCCAGTGCTATGCTCTAAATCGAGTGCCTTCACCCACATTAGCCATTCTGCCTGCAGTAGGAAGATACAACCAGTTATGGGAAGTATTCTCACCTGTGGGGTTTAAATACAGCCAAATTCCCGCACATTCCATGATTGGCCGGTTTTGAAATGGCTAAGCTATGGGCACACCTGCTTACCTAAGGCTGGCAGTGCTTAAGGAGATATACCAATAGGCAGATTTAATTGGCTGCCCTACACATTGCTTACACTTAACAAGCTAAGCTGTGCAGCGGTTAGCATTGCTTAACAGTTACTTAGCATTATACTTGCTTTTTGGCAGTGATTTATTATTTATTACATGTTATATATGTGTCTGGTAGCCATGATTCATGTGTACATACACTGTATGGAGTCCTGGGGACTTCTACACTTTATTACAATAACACCTAACATCTGGGCTTACTGCCGTACTCCAATTCACATATTTATGTGATGTAGCTGGGTATACAACATAAGGCTGTATAGAAAGTCCCTTCACTTGTTCAGCTTATTTTCCTATGGAGAGGCTTGTTTCTGAAAACCTCACTCTTATGTACTGTTGTGTTGGCTTAGTGGTTAAGTATTGTGACTGCTGAGTGCAGGATCCACAGTTCACAGCCTACAAAGGCTGGTTATTTTTTCCTGCACAGAATGGCAGCTGATGCATACTGACTGGTTAAGGCAGTTTTGAGCACTTGTAAGCAGGTTTGCGCGGCTTTGTGTGAGGGTAAGCAATGCTAACCTATGGTTACATATGCTTACAGAGAGTTAGCTTAAATCTTGCTTCACCTGTGTGCACATTGCTTACCCCCAAGCAAATGGCCTTAAACCCGCTTACTAGTGCTTAGGTGTGCCTACTACCACTTACTAGTGTTTAAGAGTGCTTACTACTACTTACTAGTGCTACATTTTAGACAGTTTAAGTGTAATGGTTCTTAGGGAGGTGGGGAATTTGAAGACATGTATGGACTTATCATTCATTATGCAGTTTACCTTCCATTTGTATCTGTCATACTGTATGGGTCACGTGATTATCTGCAGACTTTGCAACATTATGACACTGACTCCTCACATCTACATTAAATGCAGTATTTCAGTTCAGAAATATATGTTATTTATTAGGTTATGCAATAAAAGGATTTTTCATAGACAGTGATTTGGAAGAGTAAATGGAATGTACTGCAGGGGGACTCAAACTGGGAATGATTGCTTCTAAGGCGACTGCTCTGCCCACTGCACTATTGCTGTACTGACTCATTTGCATATATCTTTCTTTTTATCCTCTTTCTGTTATTTCACCTGTATTAATCGTAGCTAAGTGATGGGCAAACCCGCGCACCTACAGTTAAACCTCGTCCCTTTTATTAAAAACTAATATTACTTTTTATTTTTCATCTTCGGTATTGTTTTTATAAATGTGGGGGGATGTCACTGGGAATATACATATGTCTATGAGTAGTCTCGCTCATTGTTTACGATCATTCTGCAGTCCATCATTACAGGGGCATGTATATTGCGAGAGCTCTGCTCTCAGACTTGCCCCCTGCACTCGTCCATGCTCCGTGTAGGATTTGGAGCTCAGGCAGCACGCCTTCATTAATAGGGATGGCGCACTGCTATCCTACTCCTAAGTAACCTCTTGCATGCAGGACTAGACTAGTTCTGCATGGAAGATTAGCAAATCCTGGGGCTTATCTGCTTATTCCACTAATTTATATATATATATTAACTCCATAGTCAACCAATGATAAAGGCCAAATGCCACCAAAACTGAAAATTCACCCTGCTTTCCTTCTTTATACAGTTTTATTATGTTATATGTATTTATTGTGAATGTTAGATGTCTCTCATCCTCATGGACATGTAAAGTGATTAGGCAATAGTTACAGAAGGAGAAATGTGATATACTCTTTGCTCAAGAATGCAAAGATGCCAAATGTAACCAGAGGGGCTGTGAGTAAATCCCTCTAAAACTGAGTTATCCCCAATTTATCACTCTGCAGAATATCTTATGCTCTCTGGCCCAAATTTACATTTTCAATGGTTGATAAACAGCCTCCATAATTTATGGCTTACCTTAAAGCCCAACATTCAAAAAGTGATAAAAGTTAACATACAAAATATCTGAGATAAAGCCTTTTTCTGTATCCACTCATGGAAGAAATGCATTTATCCCTAATGTGTCATATTGAAGCAGTCAAGCTGTTTATCTCTCCACTGATATTTTATGTTTTAAGACATATCCTCACCCCATCTTCCCATCCCTGACTTAAGAGGATAGAGAACTTATTACATGCCGTCAACTGGAATGGAAAATACAAAAGCAAGAGTGGTGTTGCAAGGATCAACTTCACTAACTATGCAGGACTGGGCATCTCAGAATCAGGAAATTATGTGCAGGATTTCCAACTAGCTCACATTTTTTCAATTAACCATAACAACCTACCAATATGGGCCATCATAGAGGATTTTGTACTCATTGTCTTCATGTGGGCTTAATTGGTACCCCAAAGGATTGCCAAAGCATTTGAGGTATTGGCATACTTTATGTTATAACCACCTGGCACTAAAGGTGTTTTATCATAAGCCTGACCAGTATATAGGAACCAGCTAAACCACTTTTGGGCAATCCCCACTTTGTTAATGAAGGATGCCTATAATAAATGTTGCATGGGAAACCCTGGATATAAAATGGTTTCTCAGCCTGACTACAGTAATAAGGGGCAAGTGTGTGCTCCACAGTTTTGAAAGTTTATGTGAACTTTGGGACTTCCTACATAAAGCTTTTTGGAAATTCCTGCAGATTCCATGCATGAACTTTGGATCACCCTTCTCAGAACATGTGCATGGAGCCCCTTCCCCTTAAACAGAGAATTTGCAAATGCTTTTCTATTGTAGATTTCAACTAATAGATTCTAGGCATCTTACCTCAACCAACTGCTGACTTCATGCCTTAAGGAAAAAGTGGTTCTTCAGTCAGTAATTACCTCATCAACCTAGGACTACCACATACCACTGCACGTATTGTATCTCTTCTGAAAGAGACCCGAAGCCATAAGCACTTAACCTTTGTTTATGAGAAGATACTGTATCTGATCCATCACAGCTACTGGATTTCTAAGACTGGTGTGATAGATGACATGAATGATAACATGGTATGCCCAGTTTGTTGATCAACTGCAATTCAGTGAACTTAATAAATTATGGGAATGTACACCAGTTCTAAAAGTATGGCATACAGTAACAACATGGATAGGGGATGTATTAGGAATAATCATAACTCAAACTCATCTCATTTCTTGGATTAATATAACTCATACTTTTGGACCATTGAAAACCTCCCAAAGTAGGTGGATAGCGCAGTTACCAGCAGTGATAACAACATACTGTATATCATTTCTGAATGGAAGAACCCTGAATGTTTGTCAATTGACAGGCATATATCCTGGATTATAGACAGAGGTTATAGGCTTGCTAAGGTATCTGTCAGAGCTATAGACCCCAACAATGGGACCATTAGCTTTTCCCTAGGAAAATCTATTAATTCCATTTTATCTGCAGTCATTTTTGTCTTAGAGTCCCCGTCAGTACCAGCTGAGCATTAATTCATTTCTGTTAAGATTTATGTTTCCAGGATTTGTTTATTATTAAACTTCTGTTTAGGTGCGGTCTTGGACACTTTGATCAACATATATAATAATTACAAAATAACTTGTTATTCCTGCCATTTCAACATTTTCTTTCTTTGCATAAGACCTCTAAACCATCTCTTTTCTTGTATATATAGTTATTAACCCAGATGTATGTACACAGATTGTTATTTTTCTGTCTTCTTCCAGACATTTATGTCTTTTAATGTTGGTGGCTAAGTTTGTTGTTGATGGGTTTTAATGGAGTGCCTGCTAATGCTACTAATTGCAGTTTAATAGACATTGTGATTTATGAAAAAAAAGAAAATTCATCCTGTTGTCCTTCTGCAATGCTGCATTTTACAATATAACGATTAAAATGCATTTGCAATTCAAGCATTGAAAACAAAATGACAAGTAATACACGTGCCTTTGGTGCAGAAGGTCAAGGGTTGTGTTCCCACACCTGGGAGATGGATCCCTGACACTGCAGGGCAGCATAAGCAAAGTGTTGCCCTCCTGAGTGAGTTGTCCTTCAGATGAGATGTTAATCAGAGATCCTGTCTGCTTGATTTGGTGGTGTCTCAGTTGGTAAAAGATCCCCCAACTGTTGAAAAGAGTAGTTAAAGTTCCCTGATGCCCTGACCAAATGTCCATAGAAGTATACTTTTATTTATTTATTTTATTTTACATTTGTTGATTGGGATAGTCTGACTGGATGCATGTCCATTTTCAGAGGAGGCCCGGGGAGAAAAGCTCCAGGTAAACAGAAACATTAAAAACATGTTGCAATTATAATTTTGACAAAGAGTACATAAGCAAACAATAATAAACATGTTCCATAGGTTAGAGTTAAATCCTGGCGAAAGCCAGAGGTAAATTAAACAGTAGCTGATTACTAGATTTTACACAATCTAGAAGAGAGTTAGCCAGGCTTGATACAATGGCATAGCCAGTTTAGTGCCAGATGTTGTTTGAGTCTAGTTTTAAATTGACCTAGGGAGGAGAGTAAAGTAATGTCAGCTGGAAGTGAGTCCCAGGATCTGCCTACAGACTTTGCAAAGAGGGAGTCACCAGCTACATTGTTAATTTTGCTTGTCTGAATTAGTAGTCTGTTAGAGGATCTAAGCTGTCGTGGATTGTGATAGGAGGTGATAAGATTTTTAAGTGCAGGAGTATTATCCGGATTATAAAGGATTTTATAAGCCATGATCAATTGGTTATATTAAATTAGACTGGGTAGTTCAAGCCACCCAAGCTGGTTAAGATTGATGCAATGATGTGTCCTAAAAGGCTGCTCAGTGGCAAACCTGGCAATGTGGTTATAGCAGGTTGAGAGTTTGTTAAGTACAGTCTTGTTTATATTAGAGAGTATAGGGGATGCGTACAGAAGTGTTGAGAGAAGGTGAGAGCGAGCTATGGCAATTTTAGCTCGAGGGGTTAGGAAGTCTTCTATTCTGTAAAGTGACCCTAGTTTTTTATTGATTGTTTTGATCAATTGTTTTTTATGTAGGTCAAATTTTAGATTGTTATCTATAATGACACTTATAGTTTTGTAGAGGAGTCAGGGGAGATTAATGTGTCATCATTTGCATTTATGGTAAAGGTAAAAGCAGGAGATCTTTGTGTTGGTGGGAATAGTTTTTTTTTGGGATTTAGTATCAAACCACATTCAGTAAACCAGTTTTCTATAGAGTTAAGGGTGGACTGGGTAGCAGACCATAAGTTTGCTGAAGATGTGGTGGAGCAGATCAGGGTGGAGTCATCAGCGTATTGGATACAGCTGACTTTTGTGATGACAGTATACAGGTGGTTAATGAAGATGGAAAACAGCAGGGGCCCCTAGTATAGAGCCTTGTGGTACTCCAAGGGTGTTTGGTAGTAGGTTAGAGAGTTTGTTCTGCCAAAGAACAGCCTGCTGTCTCCCATTCAGGTAGGATGTAAACCACTGAAAGGCCTTAGTATCAAGGCAGAATGTTTGCAGGGTGTGTATTAGAAGTTGGTGGTCAACCATGTTGAATGCCTTGGAAACATCCAAGAAGAGGGCGGAGGATATGTGATTGTTGCTGCAATTATGGTTTATGGTGTTGGTAAAAGCTAGTTGGGCTGAAGTAGTGCTATAGTGTGGAGGGAAGCCATGTTGGGTATCTGCCATAAGGTGATTCTGGATTAGGTGGTGCATGAGTTGTCTGTGAATACATTTTTCCATCATCTTTGCAAGTGGAGAGAGCATGGCAATCAGTCAATAATTGGAGAATTCAGTAGAGCTACCTCCTTTATGAAGTGGGATTACACAGGATATTTTCCAGATGATGGGAGTTCAAGATTCTGTTATGGTTCGATTAATTAGTATTGATACTGGGTAGGCAATAGCATCAGATGAGTTTTGAAGGTACTCAGCAGGGAGGTAATCAGCAGAGAGTGCAGTGAGTTTTAATTTTTTGATAAAGGTACGAATAAGTGATGTGGCCACTGGTTGGAAGCTGAATGAGGGTAGGTTTCTAGGGGTGGTACTTTCAGGACCAGGGGAGCAAGGAGATAGTTGGCTTGCTAGGGCTTGAATTGTCTCAGTAAAGAATCGGTTAAAACTATCTGAAACATCGTCGGGGGGTTTATCAATAGTAGCAGCTGGGATGGGGGTAGAAGTTTGTCCAGGATGAAGTAGAGTATTCAATCCTGCCCAAAACTTCTGAGGATTGTTTTGATTTACTGTCTGTAAGATGCAGTATTACTGTTTTTTCTCTTGTAAAATGGATTTTTTTGGTTTATTTCCTAGATTGCCTATATTTAATGCCTCCTGAAGTCTCCCCTGTAAAGAGGTTACTAGCCTAGTGGGACTAACCCAGCCAATTAAAAATAAAAAATGTCAGCCTCCCTGCTATACCCATACCATCTAAATTAACATAGAAATGTATGGTCTGGATAAAACATTTTGCAAGCCAACAGCTACAAGATGAGAAAATAGTAAGGGACTTAGGGGTCCTTGTAGATGATGACCTTTCACTTGATAACATAAAGTCAGTATCATCCATAAAGCATATGGAGTTGCTTGCCTGATCCACTCAGGGCCAGCACCACTATTAAGGCAAATTAGGCATTCGCCTAGGGTGCAGATCACGAGGGGGCACAGCCAGGCGGCTCATAATACCTCTCTAATTTAGTTAAATGTAGTGGGTATTTGCGGAACTCAGAGCAGCTCGCATGCATACTTGAGTTCCGCTTTAAAAAAAAAAACACATCTATTTTTCTTGTTACCATTGCTGGACTGCTTTAAAAACAGTCCGGATTAACTAGAGAGTGCAGGAATCCAAGTCCAACTGGATTGTTTAGTCAGCAGCCACATATGTGATGTGGCTGCTGATTAATCCTATTGCTGTCATGCTTTCTTCCCGCTCTTTGCATTGGATAAAGCAACAAGCGAGAGAGAGAGAGAGCGGCAGTGGAGTCTTCTTTCAAGGCATGAATTTTATTACTGCTAATTGAAAACTAATCCACAGTGACAGCAGGTAGTTTCTTTTCAGGTAAGTGTGAAAAAAAAAAGCATAATGGGTTCTTCTGACTGTTTTTTTTTTCAGAAGGGCCAACCAGATATACATACTACATTTTTTTTTCTAGGCAGGGCCAACCAGATACTACATATTGCAATTTTTTACTGGCAGGGTCAACCAGATATTTTTTATATTTTTTTTTCCTGGCAGGGTTGACCAGATAATTTATGTATTTAATTATTTATTATTTTTGGCAAGATCCAACAGATACTGTTTAAAATGAAAAGGTGGGGTGGTTATATATTTGTTCTTTGTTTCTAACATCCTGGGCCTGAAGTTTGGCAGGGTCAACCAGTTCATAGTAGAAGACAAAATCTGCAGTGGGCTGGCTGTTTTGGGGGCAGTTTGTGATTTTCTAACACCCCTGGCATGGTCAACCAGATACTAGTGGTCTGTGTGTTTTGGGGGCTGTTGATGACTTTTTGTTTATACTATGCTGGCAAGGTTGACCAGATACCAGTGCTGCATTTTTTGGGACTGTTGTGGGGTTTTTTTTTATACTGTAATACACTGTCTGGCATGGTCAACCAGATACTAGTGGTCTGTGTGTTTTGGGGGCTGTTGATGAATTTCTTTACTATTATTATTATTATTATTATTATTATTATAATATTTTTTTTATTTAATATTCTGTCAGGAGTCAAAGAGATACTAGGTATGCAGTGTGTCCCAGGGAGCCGTTTAAGGATGATGTATCATTGTTTCCTTTTTCTGTAATTTCAAAAAAAAAAAAAAGTAACTTATTTGTAAAACAAGGGGTCCACTACTAAGTCTTGCCTAGGCTACAAAATAACCTAGCACCGGCACTGGATCCACCATAATTTTAACAGCCACAGCTCTTATCATTAGTCCAGTTACAGAATACTGTACCTATTTTGAACCCTACCTGCAAACCAGCAAGTACAAAGGCAAAAGGTACAAAGACTCTGCATAAAGGATTGAAAGATTTCAGGGCTTGTCTTATAGTGAAAACTACAGCAAGGCTCTGTCTCTGTCTTATCTGTATCTTATCATCTTCTTAGAGGAAAACCAGACCTAACATATAGACCTTTAAAGAAGATCTTACTATTTGAGACCCTTAGCTTAGATTACTCTCCTTCTGAGCTTAACACAACAAGAAACTCAGTCTCAATAAAAGCTAACGTCAGCCATACTGCAGAATGTAACATCTTCATACTTCAGGGACGTCCATGCCTATAGAATAAACTCCCCTCTCAATTAAACTCAGCCCATTGGCTCATACCATCAAGAAGACACACAAACAAATACAGAAAAAGTCCTCTGCATTAAGTATTACCAGAATAACAGAAATGAAAGAATGACATTAACTCTTATTTGTGACTCAAACCCAAGGCCTCCAGCATACTGTATGGGTACCACTACCACTAACGCACTAACAACCTCTGAACAGGCATGTGTTTAGCTTTCACTATAGATCCTTATCCTTTCAGCTAGGAAACCCTCAGGATAGTGTTTAAAACTAAATTACAAACACACACACGCACACACACACACACACACACACACACACACACACACACACACACACACACACACACACACACACACACACAAAGCCTCTGTTCAGATACTGCCAGACTCACAGAAGTGAACAATATCTATCCAGAGACTGTTGTTTTTCCAGCAGCAGTGATATAGCACAGTTTTGTACCTACCATAAATGTAGATGTTCAAGTGCTCAAACAGCTACAGTCATTACAGATGGGTTATCCTGCTGTCAGGCGGGTCCTCGGTTGGCCGAATTCCAAAGTCTAGGTCTGGCGTCAGTTGTCGTCGCTTCTTCCCTGATGTCAGTGCAGCAGGGGTATAAAAGAGGCAGCCGACGCCATTTTCTTCAGTTTTTCTTGCCCCAGATGTCAGGTGCCCCCAGAAGGAAGGCAAACATAATGTTATGCAAAGATGCAATGTTGATAAATCAAAAAACAGTAGTTGCAAGCAAATACACCACAAAAGAATACCCCAAAGAGGTTATATGAAAAGGTGTTTGTCATAAGGCCTGTCCTAAGAGGGGATGGAGGGAGGGAAACCTGGACTGCAGCTGTATGAGCACTCGAACATCTACATTTATGGTAGGTACAAAACTGTACTATGTTCATCATGCATACAGCTGCAGTCATTACAGATGGGTAGAATCCCAAAGCTAACTAAGGGTGGTAGGCACTAAGTGGAACTAGGAGGGGCTAGTATGCCCTGCAGGACTGCTGTGGCAAAGCCCACTCTAGATTTAGAGTATAGTGGGAGGTGATAGTGCTTGGAGAAAGTGTGCACTGAACTCCAGGTGGCTGCTTCCAAAATGTCCTTGGTAGGGACCCCCATGAGGAAGGCTGCAGAGGTAGCTGTGGCTCTAGTGGAGTGGGATCTGATGCATGCAGGCACAGTTTTTCCATGAAATGAGTAACAAAAGTGTATGCAATGGGCTATCCATTTTGAAATTGTCTATTTGGAAATAGCCTTTCTTGAGCACCTGCAGCATAGGACACAAAGAGTTGCTCAGATTTCCAGAATGGCTTTGTCCTGTCCAACTAGTAATGAAGTTGTCTGTGAATGTCCAAGGAATGTAGCAGTCTTTCCCCTTTGTTTTGTGGATTAGGATAAAAGGTAGGTAAGTGGATAGTCTGATTCAAAGCTACACTGGATACTACCTTTGGCATAAAGGTAGGGTTGGTTTGTAAGGAAACTCTGTCCTGATGGAAAATGATGAATGGTTGCACAGCCATGAGGGTTTGTAGCTCTGAAACCCTGCGTGCTGAGGTGATAGCCAGAAGAAAGGCTGTTTTCCATGACAAGTATTGTAGGTCTGTTGAAGAAGCTGGCTCGAAGGGAGGAAGGGTCAGCTTTTCCAATACGAAGTTGAGATCCCAAGCAGGGACTGGTGGTTTCCTTGGGTTTTTATATTTTTTGCCCCTCTGAGGAACTGTATTAAGAGAGGATGAGAGAATAAAGGAGGATCTGTGTTGTATTGTGCAGAAATGGCTGAAGCATGGATCTTGATGGAGGAGAAGGAAAGTCCATTGTTTAACATCTCAGCTAGGTACTGTAAAATTTGAGGTATATTTATTACCCAAGGATTCTGTCCCTTTTCTTGATTCCAGGCACAAAATCGTTTCCATTTGGCGGAGTAGGCTTTTCTAGTAGAAGGTCTTCTGGCCTCCAAGATGACATCCTGCACCTCCTTGGAGAGGAGAATCTGTTGGGAAATCAAGAAATTCTCCATGCAGCTAGATTTAGGGTTTTGAGATGGCTGTGAAGGGTCTTGTAGTTGTGCTGGGACAACAGAAGAGGGACTAGAGGTAGGGTCCATGGTGGGGAATGTGTCAGGCTCTTCAGGAGCGGATACCAGTGTTGTCTTGGCCAGTCTGGAGCAATGAGAATCATTTTTGGCCTCTCTGCTCTGGCTTTTAATAGAACTTTGGGCAGCAGAGGAAGAGGTGGGAAGGCATAGACTGTCAATGTTGCCCAATTGAATGAAAGTGCGTCCACTTTCCAGGCCTGTGGATGATAGGTCCTTGAACAAAATTTTTTCAACTGGCAATTTCTGTGGGTAGCAAAGAGATCTATGTCTGGCTGTCCCCATGCCTGAGTTATCTTTGTGAAAACTTGAGGATGCAACTTCCATTCGTGAGGATCTTTCATATTTCTGCTTAGGTTGTCTGCCAGTGTGTTTTCCTTACCTGGCAGGAATTGTGCTTGTAGTTGAATTTGCAATTCCAGTGCTGTGTTCCATAGGGTCATGGCTTGCCTGCACAGGGGGGTATGAATGAGTTCCCCCCTGTTTGTTTATGTACCACATCAATGTGGTGTTGTCTGTCCTTATCAATAGCTGGCCTGAATGCAGTAGGTCTTTGAAGGTCATAATAGCATTTTGCACAGCTAGCATTTCCTTTTGGTTGATGTGAAGGTGCTTCTCTTTTCGGGTCCATTTTCCCTGAATGCACTAATCTGTCATGTGTGCTCCCCAGGCGTAGTCTGAGGCGTCTGTTGTGATGATTTGAGTTGCTTGAGGTACACAGAAAGGAAGACCTGTGTTTCTTTGGCAAGCTTGAGCCCACCACAAAAATTCCTTTTGAAGGCATGGAATTAGTGGTATAATTGCTTCCAAGCTGTGGCTGTGTTGAGACCATAAGGTTTTTAGGTACCATTGAAGCTTCCTCATATGCAGCTTTGAACATGGGATTAGTAGGATGCAAAATGCCATGAATCCCAGAGCCTGCAGGACTTTCCTTGCAGTTAGCCTGGTGAAAGTTGCCATTTTTCTGAAGTATTGAGACAGTTGCCCTTGTTTGTCTGGCGTGAGGTAGGCCATCTGGGTGGTTGTATTCAAGCTGGCACCCAGGAAAATTATTTGCTGAGAAGGTATTAGTTTTGATTTCTTTTTGGTGACTGTGTATCCCAGGAAGTTCAACATTTTTTTTTACAAATGCCAGGTGCTGCAGTAGTATGTCCTTGCTGTCCGCTTGGATCAGGCAGTCGTCCAGATATGGGTAGATTTGTATCCCTTGTAGTCTGAAGTAGGTGATTACTGATGCCAGGCATTTTGTAAACACTCTGGGCAATGCAGAGAATTGGTAATGGGTTGAACCTGCAAGAAATCTGAGGTATCTTCTGCAATCTTGTCTGATAGGGACATGCAGGTATGCCTCCTTGAGGTCCAATGTTACCAGCCAAGACTCCTTGCCCAGCATGGGAAGAAGCTGCTGTAATGTGAGCATCTTGAATTTTGGCACCTGTAGATATGTGTTTAGTATGGATAGGTCTAAGACAGGTCTCCAATCTTTGTCTTTCCTTGGTACCAGGAATAGTCTGGAATAAAACCCTTGACCTTGTTCTTTTGCAGGTACCTCTTGGATTGCTTTCATGTCCATGAGAGCTGAAATTTGTTTTTGTGCCTCTGCCCTTTGATTTTGTGGCAGGTTTGGCATGCCTCTCATTTTTGGAAGGGTGGAATCTGTAGCCTCTGTTTATAATGTCCAGAATCCATTTGTCTTTTGTAACAATATGCCAATTTTT
Organism: Protopterus annectens; assembly: GCF_019279795.1. Lineage (NCBI taxonomy): Eukaryota > Metazoa > Chordata > Ceratodontiformes > Protopteridae > Protopterus > Protopterus annectens. The sequence goes on along the minus strand of NC_056744.1, from coordinate 261,269,223 downwards.
TGAGAATAATGTCAGTTTTCTGCCCAAAGGTGCTGCCATTAAAGCTTTGCTTGGCAGGTGTAGGGGGATGTCATTGTGTCTGTTTTCTAAAAGACTGTGATCTATCTTCTCCACCTTTGGGGTTGGTGCTTGCCACTGTCTGGCTCTGAAAGATCCTTGAGGTTGCCATCTACCCCTTGAGCGTCTGTATCTGCCCCTTTGAGGTCTGTCTGTGGCTGGAAAGGACCAATTTTTTGAAGGCCAGTTTCTGCTGAAACGTGGAGGTTGTACCTGCAGGAAATCTTTCACTGTTTGCATTGATTTCACTTTTTCCTGCATTTTCTTTAGTACCTCCTCAGCTTTAACACCAAACAATACATCTTTTTGAAGAGGTGCATCTAATAATTTAGCTTTGACATGATCTGGTAATGTTTGCTCTTTGAGCCAAGCATGCCTACGTATAACAGACCCCGTAACAGCAGTTCTACATGAGGCCTCTAAGGCATCAAAACCACACTGCAAGGTACGTTTACCCACTTGCTCTGCACCATGCAACAAATCCTGCAACTCTTTTAAATCTGGTTGTGTCATCTTGTTTTTCAGCTGAGATATCAAAAACTGTTGATACTTTAACCTATGGAACTGACAGTTTAATGCCCTCATGGTTAAAGTGGCCGAGGTGTACACCTTTTTCCCCCACCTTTCTAAAGCTCTGGAATCTCTCTCTGAAGGTAATGGGTTTTTAGCAGTAGAAGCCTTAATTCCCTTGGGACCCTGTGAAATTGTTTCTGGGTCAGCAGTATGGCTTTTATATAGGAACTGGTGAGAATCAGGAACCCGGTAATACCTGTCTGGTTTAACAGGAGCTGGAGGCAAAGAATCTGGATTAAGGCTGGCTTCTGTGTCCACATCATCCAATATATCTAAAACAGGAGGGATAGCCAGGGGGCTATGCTGGGGGAGTAGAAGACATTCCCTGAGCCTTTTCTTGGAATCTGAGTAATCTTGGCCTTCCCAATGAAAGTGTTCCCTCAATGTATGCAGGGTTTCCCCAAAAGAGAAGTCCTCAGTGGGGGAGACCGAGGGAATAGACTCCTCTGCATCAGAGTCTTCGAATGTAGAATAGGCATAATCCTGATCCTCAGATAATTCTGAGGGAATAGAAGCTTGATCTGAGGAAGGGTAGTCTTCCTCTAATCTGGGCCTTTTGTCAGAGGGGGGTTGAGAACCCCTGATAAGAGTAATCAAATCCTCAGCCATTTTAAGCATCTGATTTTTAGGCATGGTGCCTTGAGAGGGGGTCTGAGGAACCTGCCTTTTGGTTTTCATGGCTGCTTCAGATTTAGTGAAGGCTTTAATAGAGAAGGAGGAAGGCCTGAAGACCCCTTGAGAAATGGCAGGCCTGTCTAAATTCTGAGTTTCTCCACCAGGAGTGGCGTTGGTATCTGTAGTAGGAATGGGGGCCGAGGAGCCTGTGACCTCGGGTAATGAAGACACTGGTAATGTAGTGTCATCTGTACTCAGGGGCTGCGTAGGCACCTCGCTGAGAACCAGAGAACCGGTAGTAGGCCTTAGCGTGGTTTCAGTAGATGGTGCGGACCTCGTATGTCGGTCCTTATCTTTGCATTTTTTGCTCAAAATTGGAGTCGGGGTACTTAGCTTTCAAGAAGACTTCGGCTGAAATACTTTCATAAATCTCAAGAGCTGGCCGACCGGCACTTGCGAACTGCTTCTGCTTCAGGCACCGCGCGGCAAGAAAGACTGAAGAAAATGGTGTCGGCTGCCTCTTTTATACCCCTGCCGCACTGATGTCAGGGAAGAAGCGATGACAACCGATGCCGGACCTAGACTTTGGAATTCGGCCTACCGAGGACCCGCCTGACGGCAGGATAACCCATCTGTAATGACTGCAGCTGTATGCACGATGAACATCAGCATAGTATGCTGGACGTTTTGTGTTTGAATCATAAATGGGAACTAATATTATTCTTTCACTTTTGTTTATTCTCAAAGTGCCTAATCAAAGGGCTTTACTATATTTGTGATTTTGTAATTTGGTCTTAGTCAACATGCTGAGTTTCCTAGCTGAAAGGATAAAGGAAAACTCAAGACCTATATGTCCATAGGTTATTGTTGGCTCTAGGGTAGTGATACCACCATGGTATGCTGGAGGTCTTGGGACTGATTCAAAAATAAAAGAAAAAGTTATTATTTTTTTTATGATACCCTCAATTAGAAATTTCATGACTAGATGGGTATGAACAAGTTCCAATACAGAATAAAGGTATTCAAGCACTTTGTTTAAGCCTGGGGCTTGTTCAGCAAACCTATGAACCTACTGAATGGAGTTTTCCTAACAAATCATTGAAAGTAGTGGAAAATCATAGACACTGTCATTTGATGTATCTGTGGCAGTGGAACTGAATTCAGTAAAATGCCTTCAGCAAAACATCATTATTCCATATAACACATGTACTGCATTTTATTATCTCTTTTTATCATGTAGATTAATGAGCTTAGCGAATGATGTTACAGAACATGATCTCGCAGAAATAACATTCTCTTTCCACTGTACTGTCAACTAAGTGCCTTACACCTGCAACATCAATTATTAACAGTTTTTTCTTTGTAATTTAAAAAATGAGAGGCATATAATGGTATGCAATGCCTTCCTATGATCTTTTATTCTCTCAGCCTGTAGGAATTTTGAGCTTTTACTGACATTTTTATTTAATCTTTTTTGTGCTATGATCATACAGGCCATGGGTTCATAGGTTAGTACTAGTCTATCTGCCCTTGTGGGCCATTTTTAGCCTAGCCAAAGTTTTCATCCCAAAGGTAAGAATCGCAATCTGTACCTTATGTCTATCAGGTAAACATGCTAACCATTGTGTTGCTTCTCCTTTAGTAACAATGTATACGTTTTGTAAGACATGTATGGAACTAGTTGAGATTACTCAATAACCTGGATCATTTTCTCTTCAACACACTGAATATTGCTGTAGTCCCATTGTCTGAGGCAGAACATATCTTGGCATGCAGTGACTCCACTGAGTTATGCACAAGGATTTTTCCCTTGTAGAACCTGATTTGAAGCCATAGATAATCTTCTGACATGATAATTAACTGAGTCTTGATTTGACTATGGTCTTAGTTTGTATTTCCATTTTTCATTTTGTTTACAGTTTGAGTTCTTCTGTAGAACAAACACATACACAAAATTGTTTAACACTCTGTTGTTTTCTTCATTTTGCATAGTATCCGTTAACACTCTGTTGTTTCTCTCTGATTTGCACTATACTTAATCATATTCTTTGTATGTGCATAGCTGTTGTTCATAGGTTCATAGATTCTTACTAGGCTATTGATCCATAAGCATCTTAAGAAGCCTAGTCTGCATTTCCATGCTAACTATTAGCCATTATATTTTGCAATTTGAATCTCCAAAGATGAACCACACAATTATATGTTGGGCATTTACATCATTTGCTTATCCATGAGGACTATTGGTGCTAAACTAGGGGCGATGCTGCAGTAACCCATCCATTCATCAAAATTACATTTGAATAAAGTAAGAGAAGTACTATGCTTTATGTGGACGGGAAACAGCTTTCATACAAGTGCTATTCTTTGTGATACATACCTAATCCCTCCAGCACTTTCTGTTAGTCTTGCAAAAGAGATCAAGGTCCCTTGAGTGGGTGTTTCTAATATCACTGGACTTCCAAATATGTAATAGGTCTGCTAGAAGAGGGTCTGTTGAGGGTCTATATGTGACACAGATGGTGCCTGTCAGTAGCTTGTGTAACACTGAGAAAAGAGAAAAGGCTTTATAATGATCTGTACAGTTTTTATGATTTAGGCCTTTGGTTTCTTTTAATAAGAAGGCATTGTGTTTTTTTCAACTGTAACAAGTGTTTGGACAGGTACATACTGAAAGGGGCATTCTACCCAATGGTGACCTAATGAATGCTTAGTACAGAACAATAATGTTCCTCGATCTGGATGCCATACCATTCAATATAAGCTGTGAGATGAAAAAGGGCTTCCTTACAGTAGTGGGTATGTGTTAATCAAAGGGCAATCCATTGTCAACATAAGTTTGCAGATCTCTAACTATGGAATCAGTTTTCAAGGGATGTGCTGCCAATTTGGTAGTTTCCAAGGAAGTCACGCAGCTGAAGGAAACAATTATACATTTCTTAGCACTTATGTTCATTCCATGGCTTTACCACCAACGTTTTGTGTAGGATAGGCCCTATTGTAAGGTTGTAGTGTCTTCTGTAGTGTTTATGATGGCACCATTAGTTTTGACCCTCAAGAAGTACATGCCAAAGAGAAGGGTCCCAAGAACTGAACCCTGAAGTTCTCTACCAGTTACAGGCCTTTTGGAGGAGAAAGAGCTGCCCACACTTACTTCTTGAATTCTATTTCTGAACCAATTTGCTATCCAGTGAGATACATGTGGGTAACATTTAGCTGGGATATTTTATCTCTGATTCCTTTGTGTGAGATGGTGTTGAATGCTTTTGCAAAGTCCAGATAACATGTGAGAACTAATTTGCCATCATCCATTGCCTTAATGACTTTTTCGAAGAACTCAATCAGTTTAAGTAGCCAAAACCTACCCTTGACAAATCCAAACTAAGTTGTGTCCAGAATTGATAGGTCATCTCTAACCCTGTTTATGTCTGATTAGGTTTATGGGTCTGTAATTACCCAAGTCTGCAGTAACTCCATCTTTGTGCAAGGGAATAACAATTGCTGTTCACGATAAATCTGACACAAAACCTGTTTTATGCATAATGTTACATTGTCTCTGTAGGTGTGGCTTGGCAAGTCATATTTCATGGCAGCCAGTAGGCATCCTGGTATGTTGTCTGGCTGCACAGATATTGTTCTCTTGTCCTCAGATAGTGTCTTGAAAATTTGTTCCTGGTAGATTTAAAGTGTGGGGGTAGATGTATGCATTTGTTCTTAAAATAAAGGAGGGGAGAGGGAGTGAAGTTGGAGCTGAATTGGTCCATTAGGAGATTGGCTTTGTCTGCTTGGTGTGAGTATGTGATAGTACTTGCTATTAGTTCTGCAGAATGCTGGACATTGTTGCTGAGATTTCTAACATAGTTAAAGAAGGCTTTGTGATTATCTTTCACATGGGTGGCTATTTTTATTTCATACTACGCTTTGGTTGATTTAGTCAGAATTCAGAGTTCCTTGTTTAATTTGGCAAGAGTATTTTTGACTTCTTGATAAGTAGATTTATTTCTGTGCACAATGATTTTTTTTCTTTGATTCCTTTCTATCATATTTTCCTTATAGTATGCCATTTCATCTGTTGTTTTTTCCACATTTTGGCAAAGTTGGTGTTACTTAAACATTTCCAGGTATCTGCTATATGCTGGATATGTTAAACTATGCAGATATCTCCTGGGATTCAGAATGGGTGACAACAGCACTAAGCTTTAACAAGCTAACTGCTATCAGATGTCCTTACAGATTCAGAGATAGGTCTCCACAGTGATTCTTCAAAATCAGTAGATTCAGCATGGTAGGTGATATCCACAAGTGTACTATCTGCTAAGGAAGCATTCAGAAGGAACAGCTAATACTAATTAGCCATATGCTATGCCCTGGAAACACCTACAGGAAAGGAGCTATGCAGCCAAGCAATTTAGACACTGTATAACTTAGTACATGTGAGGATGTTAATGAACACAGCCAAAATAATGTGTTCCCCTATTATAGTTAATAGGAGAGAGTGCATTAATGGATCAGGGAGGTAGATGTAGTGGTGGGGTGGGTGTAAGTGTGCGTATGTGTGTGGCAGTCTGTGTGTATGTCTATAAGAATATGAGGGGCCCTGAATGGTGTGTGTGTGTGTGTGTGTGTGTGTGTGTGTGTGTGTGTGTGTGTGTGTGTGTGTGTGTGTGTGTGTGTGGGTTAATGGGTGTGACAGTGAATGCAATCAAGTGAGGGAGTGTCAAGTACGCTGACTTTCCTTGTTTGTGGGCATGTGCAGGGTGTCTTTGAAAGTCTGTATGTGTTTCTGTGTGGGTAACCATTTGAAATGTTAGAACTCACTACAGAGACTGAATGGACAAAAGAACAGACTTACGTATGCTAAGTCCTAGATTCTCTGAGATATGATGATCTCAGAGTTGGCATATGCAAGTTTAAGGGGTGTGGGGGGATGCAGGGGAGGGTTATCTCCTCTGCAAAAAAAAATTTCAGGAGACGAGTCATCTTCAAGAGTCAGTCTACTCCTGCATCTTCAGTCTTTTTTTTTAGCATTTAGGCAGTCAGCATTTTAAGTGCCAATGTTTCAGTAGGGAGCTGTGAGAGTGTATGTGTGTGTGTGTGTGTGTGTGTGTGTGTGTGTGTGTGTGTGTGTGTGTGTGTGTGTGTGTGCGTGTGTGTGAGTGTGCATGTGTGTGTGTGTCTGTGTGTGTGCCTGTGTGCGTGTGTAAGTGTATGCATGTGTGAGCATGTGAGCGTGTGTGCATGCATGTTTGTGTGTGAGTACGTGTGTGCGCTCATGTGTGTGTGTGTGTGTGTGTGTGTTTGAATGTGTGCATGCGTTTGGGAGGGGAGTGTAATAAACATAGCATTCTAATTAGGGAAGGTAAAAAAAGGGCTGGCTATTTTAATTTCTGTTGAAGTTACTTAGGTTAGATCCATTTGTTTGCTTATAACTCAAGAGTCTAGGGAAGACGAGAGAAAATTTAAATGAACAGACAGAAATATGATGGTTGAGATTCATTGAAAACAAATGTAAAATGCTACATTTAGACCTCAGCACCCTTGGTCTAAGTTATCATCTGAAGGGAGAGGAACTTCAGAAAAGGAGAAGGAGAAGTCAAAGGACCTGGGAGTGTTGATAACATCGAGACCCGACCACTAAGATCAAAATGAGTTACAGTGGCAGCAGCAAAGAGAATGCTGGTGTACATCTTTGAGGGATAGGTTTGAGAAGGAAAATGTTTCCCTGCTACAGTCCACTGTCAGTTCACACATTGTGTATCATGTGTAGTTTTACAGACTATACAAGGTAAAGAATATCATGTTGCTAGAAGGAATCCAAACATTTGTCACATGAAATCTACATGGGAAGGAGATGCAGGGTATGACCAAGGACTAGAAAAGCCATGGTTCTTCTCACCTGAGACCATGTGTGCTGGAGAAATGAACCTAATGTGCAAGATTATGTTTGAGAGATGAGATGAAGTCATCCTGAATGGAAAATTATGAGGAGAAGAGGGAGGACTCAGGCAGCAATTTGGAAGAACTAACTTTTCCCTGGATTTCTATGTTGCTTTTCATAGAGAAAGCTATCAATCCATAGAATAGTCTGCTTTAATGACTGGCTGAGGGGGAATTTACAGCAAGATTTCAAAAGGCATGGGGCAAATAAAGAAGGGGTAAAAGGGAAGGCAGAAATTTAGTGGGGTTAGATAATTTAATACACTTAAGGGACAGACTAGATAGGCTTCTTCTCACCTTCTGTTAGTAAGAAATATAAGGTCTATTTTTCTTCTTCTGCTTTATGCCCAAAGTGGCTTGAATGTGGCATCTCTGTTTATGCTTAATCCAATTACATAACTATCAAATCTAGCAACATATTACTCCACTGAGACCCATTGATATAATTGTGAGAAACTATATCATATGTGGAAATGACCTCTACACCATAGCAGCATTTAACACTGAAGCCCATGGAAGCAAATCACAGAGATTCTACATAGATAAGACTGTTTTTCTACAGTCTTAAAGAGACACATTTTTAGACCAGAAAGCTTCAGGAATCAGCAAAATGATTTATTGAAAGAATATATCATTAGCTTGATTATTCATCACAGTACAAAATGTCAGCTTTTTATTTACTTTGTTACCATTTTATAATAAACCTTTTTTAACCAGGGCATGCCTTGCATAATGCACTGTGAAGTATTTTCCCCTCTCAGCATTAATTTTATTGACATGTCATTTTTGGTTGATATAATGATCATAAAATATAATTTTCTTATATGTTTGCCTTATGATAGTGTTCTGTTTATCTTTATTCTTGTGACTTTAGTACCTGAGTAACATGAAATGTGTCCAAATACTTTAATGGATGCACCATTGCTCAGGCGTAGGAGGTTGTCCATTAATTACAGAGATATCCAGTGTAATCCCTTAGGTGACATTACTAAGGGATAACTAGATTTATTTGGGCCATAGTTTAATAAAAGGTTCATGAAGATGTTTATTAAAACATGGCCCAGTTATGTGTTGAATGACAGGGGGGAAAGGGAATTTCCACATTTAATTTCCCAGATGCAGTGCTGTTAATCAGAAAACACACCAAATGCTTTAAAAATAAAACTCTATCATTCAAAAATCGGTCTAATGTTCTAGTTAGGAAATCAGAATATACTTCCTGCCATTTGAAAAACACCACAGTGATTTACTTCATCAAATATACATGAAGCTTGCTTCCTAGTTCTGTTTTCTTGCTCTTTTGCCTGTCTAATAATAAATCTCCTCACATGTGCCCTGAGACAGTTGAACTCTTCTCATGTTAACAAAGGAAGAACTCAGAGCTGCAAGGTAACAGCAAATGTTTCCTGTGTTATGAATCCCCAAAAGATGACTGATCATTGATAATAATTAGAGAAAGATCTGGTCATAAGTTATGGCTGCTAGTTCATTTCCCTTTCTTTATTCGGCTTCACAACAAATTTGTTTGACTGGATCTTTTGTGATTTTATCAATACAGACAATTGGCATAAGGGTGGGTGGTTGGCATAATGGTTAAGGTGTTTACATTGCAGACACAAGGTGCAGGGTTTAATTCCCACACTGGGTAACTGGCTAGGCTTAAAATGGCCCACAAGGGTAGTTAGCCTGGCACTAACCTATGAACAGACACAAGGCATTAGGAGTTGTACTTTCCAAGTCTACCTCATTTAAGAGTGAATACAACAAGAATATTGCACCCTCACTGCCCTGATAATCATGCAACTAAAGTTGTCATAATTATGGTTTCTGGCTTTTATTTCAGGCTGAAGAATTCTATTTATTTTTTAATTGTATGTATTACTTACAGCAGGATATTAATGGGCAAGTTCTTATCATAGTTTATAATATTGATTGTAAATTGCTTGCGTGCCTTAATGAATATGCAGATACCTCTCAACTATCCAGATATTCATAGAATGACCAGATTTTTGCCTTATATTTTTAAATTATTTCTTATGAATTTGTGGTTTTCTGGCAAATCATTGGGGATTGGTATAACTAAATAATGAGAGATGTTAGAGTTTAAGACTTACTATCCTTCCTAAAATACATGCTAATTCAAAACCTGCTATTCTCCTAGCAGTTTTCTAAGTTGATAAAACAAATACTTAAAATTTGTCTCTAATTTTAGACCTTTGTCCCCATTATTTTTTACTTTGACCACATTTCTTGAACTGAGAAGCTGAGAGGTAATATAGTTGGTGCTGAGATACACTATAGTATGCTATGAGATTAAAACCTTCTAAACCTTGGCTGCTAAGCAGAGTGGAGAGATATGGCTGCATATTTTTATTGCAAAATCTAAGCATCATTTCAGTGTTATAGTCATTGTTATGCTGATACTGCATCATTTAAAGAATTGCTATATGCCTTGTACTCAGAACAAATGATGAATATATTATGGTCATATTTGGTACATTTACTCCAGACATTGCCCACACCTGCATACAAACATTTTTCATCTACCAAGCTTTTGTTCTTAGACTTTGACCTTTAGTCTTCTCATTATATTTTGAACCAGTCATCTGATCAAATGTGTTCTGCTTCCAGGTGTTAAGCAAAGTTCATAATTGTTCTTAGTATTGTCACACAGAAGCATGTATTAGAAATGTCAGAGAAAGATTACTAAAGCTTACAGAAATTCATGTAAGCAAAGCCTAGTGACATAGGGCAGGATTAAAGCAAAACAACGAGTAATTGAAATAGAACCAGTAGATACCTCCCAGCATATGGTTCTGTCTTTGAGCATAGCAACCTTTTTAATTACCACAGCTCATGTGAAAGAAAAGCACATCAAAGGATTTTGCAGCTTGTGTGTAATTTATTTCATAAAATGTACTGCTTGCCTAAGAGTGTAAAGAAAGTACCATGGGATGATCTTCCTTTAACATTGTTGTCAATCCCATTAAGGTAACACAGGCATTAATTTACTTTCAAGTGCCTTGGTAAAATAAAAAATATCATTTGAAGTGTTATTGTTATTGCTGTTCTTGCTGTTGTGGTTATTCTGTGGTACAGGAAGTAAATAATTCACAGAGCTTATCACAAAACAGTTAGCTAGCCTTTATATCAGCCAGCAGAGGAACAACTTCATCTTCCTGCATCTTGGTGGTTTTCTCATTATGCTTAAATTATTAGACTAGATGTTTATAGTCAGGGTTGTTTCTAGATCTGACCTGCATCACTTAAATATTTCTTCTGCATGCATTTCATGATTTCATCTTCACATACAGAATGTTGAATTACATAGACCTGCATGGTGGGCAGCATGGAAACAAATTATTTGAAACATGTCAGACACGCAGTGAAGCAGAAGTACTGCCCACTTCATCACCAGTGAATACAGTTTAGGAAGAAGCCTGTGCCATAAGAAAAATAATATCGCAAAAGAAAACTATTCAGCAAGAGAAAAAATGTTATTGATCAGTTTGAGATATGGGATATGCGCTGTGGGGAGTTGTATTGCTCTAGCATGGGTGATAGCTTGCTATAGGTGTAGGTAGATCTTATGTTCTTTTCCTCGCAAGTAAGTATCATGAACCAAGAAATGAAAAACACAAAAATATAAATGTCAATATCAAGGTGCAGGTACTCCATGACTATCGAAGCCAACCATCAACCAAAAATCAATAAAAATGTTTTAACTTGAACAGCAAAAAAACTTTATTCCATGGGTTGTTAGCGCTTTCACGTCTACTCCGGACGCTTCTTCAGACTTTAATAAAACACTTCATCACTTCTGTATTTAAATACATATCAATTAAACAGTTAACCAATGAAAGCCTTTGTATGAATACATAACTATAAAAAGTCAGAAACTTCTAAATAAATAAAAAATCAGAAACTTATATTGTGAAAATTAAATATTCAAAATTCAACATTGACACTAAAAATGGATGTAGTAATAGATTATTATTGTTATTAACATTTCAGATGGCAAATAGCATATGAATATTTATTAAAAACACAAGAGCATATAAAAACAGCATGTGATAAAAACATTTCAAATAAATTAAACTGCTGAAAAACTTCTAAAAATACATATTCCTACTAACACCAAGAGACATGAAAAAGTCAAATGTATAGCAATAAATAACTGCTAATGCTTCAGATGACGACTGACTATAAAGGGTTTCAAAGTAACCCTCTCATTGAGGCCATGTCCTTCATCTGCTTTCATTCTGATGATCCATTTACATTCTTCCCTTTCAGTGAAGTTACTAACATTGCCTAATCTCAATGTGGTGTGTATCAATTCAATAACTAACCACTCAAAAGTGTGTGTGGTGCCTTGCAATAGAACATGTCTAGCCAGTGCGTTCCTGTCATTCTACCTGTTGATCGCATATGAATGCTCTCTAACCCTTTCCCTCAATGTTCTATTCGTCATACTGACATAGAAAGCCTGGCATTGGTTTATTGCACAATTTCTGGCTTTCTGTCAAGGCATCATGAACTGCAGTCACTATATAATGGCAGAGATGTGATGTTCAGATTTTGTTTCATTCAGGAAATGCTTGCTAATACAAAATTGGTTTTACTGAATTTTTGGGGCTTTGCCTCTGATTTTTGAGACCTCTGATGTTTGAAATAATAGGTTGGGATGTCGTAGGGGGTGCATTAGGTTGTATTGAATGTTTTTTCACAGCAGTAAGCTGAAATACTCTTGTAGTCATTACTGAGGTATTTGTTCATTCATTTGATCATAAGAAAACATCTGAATGTATGGTCATGCAAGGGACTGTAACTGATGATCTCAACTGTGCATGTGTCTGTGTGTGTATGTGTGTAAAGTAGTTTATGCTGTAAAAGAAAATAATTGGTTGCTGTTAACAGGAGCATGATCATAAGAACATTGACCTTTGGGTACAGTCCTTAGCCTCTTTGTTTCATTGACTGTTGAGTGTGTTTATTATATGGCCGTGCATAAGCTGGACAGCATGTCTATGTGTTTAATAACAAAATATTAACTGTGAATGCATTTTTAATTTAACTTGTTTTTTGCAGGTACATGGGTGTGAAATGGACCATATTGGGCTACAACAGTTTGTCTGGTACTTAGTGATGATGAATGAGCTGCTTCCTGTAGTGAAGGCTTGATTCCTACAGCCTTTATTTGTCTACTATGTGAGTCTGACCAAGTCACAACACAAGACTGTGCTCCTGAGCTGCCTCTGAAAACATCTACTTGTGTCCAGCAGAGTATCTTAAACCATTAGAAAATGCATTATGCATTTATTTTTTGCAATCTTACAGCCTTCAGATAGCTGTTAATTAGTGTTTTTCTGTATGATGTTTGAGTAGGAATCCCAGCATGTCTCTTGTAGTTAAATTGGTTGCCAGATGCATTTTCAATAAATCTGAGTTTCAAAAGAAGAGTTTACTATTGTTCATGCTAAGTTTGTTTTCAATGTGAGTCTTTTACTTTGTCCATCAAATGGATTTCATTGTTTTTGTTGCAAAACTTTTAATATTTTGAGTATGACTGTTTTATTTAGAAAATCACTGTCACTGTTTTTGCTGTAAATTTTAAAATAACTGTTTTAAATTAAATCCAAATTTCTGTGATCATTGTAAAAATAAAGTAAAGTAAAGAAAAATAAATAGTATTGAACATTGTTTTATGGTAATTTAGGAGAGGTAGTCAAGTAATGGGATATTGGTATGGCTATGTAGAGTTGATCTAGTCCATTACCCTGCCCATTTGACTATGACCTGCCTCTGCTCACAGGTGTAGTGGAAATACAGCAATAGTAAAAATGCAATGCTTTTACATATATGTACATGAGAGAAGAAGACTGAAAATCTGTTCACAGCCTAAAAAAATGAGCCACAGTCACACATTTATGTGTAAGATAGCCATAGCCTGAAACAGTACTCATAGTCTTAACACTGTGCAACTATGCATTACCCCACCATATACAGCAGTGCCATGATGCATAGTCAAGCAACAGGCACACTGCAAATCTGTTCTGAGACAGACCACACCTGGTATGTCTAGGTATGTGCCAGAGAAAACAGTCTTTATTATGAGTATTGCTCTAAAAACAGGAAAAAGCAGCAATTAATTAGTTTTCAAAGCAGTAGCAATGCCATATACTTAATATACCACTTGTAATGCTCCTGTATAACCTCTGCTTTCCATTTCTAGAGATCTTCAGAGTGACATCACTGTAAATTCTTATACTGGTGATAGCATTGCTCACTTATTTTGAGGATGTCATTATTTTTAGTCAATAGTTCAACCAAGTCATGCTAGGCAAACAACTTCCTAAATGGGCTCATACAGTGCCCAGCAGCTGCTGTCGTAAATGGCTTAGTAGGTAAAATAGCATGATTTTGTTCTCCTTATCACATCAGGCAGGTTTATTTATTGCAGCAGTAGCGCTAGCAGCCCCCTTCATGAATACCATGTGAAATGGACTAGTAGCCTGTAATTAATGCTGGAAGTGTGATTGATGCTGGAAATGTGATTAATGCTGGAAGTTTGATTAATGCTGGAAGCGTGATTAATGCTGGAAATTGTGATTAATGCTGCAAGTGTGATTATTGCTGGAAATATGATTAATGCTGGAAATGTGAATTCTGAATCACAAGCAGACTGGGCTGGTGCTGTTCAGATGCATGGCACTTCTACTTATGCAGGCATTAGTTATGAGCCATTGTCATGGTGTATCTGTGGTGTCTGGTGGAACCTAGCTGCATGTCATCTCATCTATGCTCTTCACTGAAATACAGCAATTCATAGACATACACTGAAAACATACTATTGCAGCCTGCTATATATTTGTGACACAAGAGGAAGTGCCACAATTTTAAGCTCCGAACTAAAAAAACAAGCATGAATGATGTGACGATGTAAGAGGTTCTCATCTATGCCAGGGAGAATAGGCCAGTGCATGTTTAACATATGCCAGCATAGTTAGCTGGAGTTTTGTAAATAATTCTGTGTCATTTGACTATCACACTGACTTGTACAGATGTCTGTGTTAAAAATGCATCAGCAGTAATATTATAACTGATAAAATCTTTAGGTTTAAACAAAGAATTCTGGAAGGGAACAGCAGAGGTTTTTGAAATTGTTCTATAATTTTCAAATACTGCAACAGATCTTAGAAAAGCTCTGAATGTCTATTGTACCAGAGTCAGGTGAGCAAATGTGATGTCATTTTATAACCAGCACTGAAAGGATGTAACTCACACATCAGCTTGTTTTGCTCTCTTTAGAACCTGATATAAAAATCTATGACAGTTATCACAGTCAGTTAGTTGTTAGTTGAGTTAATTTCAGTTAGGTGAAAGCTCATCACCTTGCCTTGTGGAAGTAAGCATCTATCTTATCTTGCTGTATTAATTAAGTTAGCTAGGGAACAATCATTGTTTAGATAGTCAGGAAATACAGTAGGATTAGTTTAGTAGTTTTTTTTCTGCATCTGTGTGACTCTGTCCAACTGTGTTACTTTTATTTCTCCTGTGGTTACACCTCTGATGCTTATTTTAATTTGATATTTAATATTCTCATGTTTTCTATTTTATTATTTATCATTAAATACTTTTATTCCTTTAATTGTGGCTGGTCTTTTGGAGAATACCTTTAACATCTTGAGAAAACCAGTGCTTATTTTAGTGATACCTTGGCCACTCTGAAAAGTCTGGCTGCTTTGGGTATACTCTACCATTTATGCTAGTATTAATTTTACTCAGTATAATTGGATACACTTGTAAGAGCCTGAATGTGGTTGACTGGTGGCAGCACAGTTACCTTATAGTCTGGGTAGAAGAGGTACCATTAATAAATCTGTACCAGCCTTTCCTAGGAATGCGTGTGTGTATGAAAATCAAATACTCAGGTGTGGGTGTGTCACCTACTTGGGACTGGGACACAGTGCTCCAAAGTGAGTCTTGATTGAGATATGGAGAGACAGAAAGTCCAGCCCCAGGTCTAGAGCAATGACTCCTCAAAATCACTGCTTGTGAGGGAAATTCTGTTTGATGCAGACAGCTGCATTTGAAAATACTGTGTAAATTCATTCCTGTTATCTCAATTCCTGTCAGTGGTAAGAATTAAGGCTCCTTGATTACTGGCCCAGAGTAAAGAGGGGGCGTTATTATAAACACCATTACCAGAACTGCAAATTTCTGTCTTTAGACTAGCATCTTTTAAGGATGACATAATCCTGAGGAGGTACACAATGCTCTGCTGTACTATGGTAAGACACATTTATTAGTCAAGGCATCCTTGTATGCCTTGCATTGGAACAGAGTATAGGTATGTATATTAATCTGCACCATGGTTAACTGCAACCTTATGTGAATATAGCCCATATACAATATAAGTGCATGTATGTCTACGGAGTAACTAAGGGAAGGCAACCTATTATTGGTACTGTCCACTCCACTGGTATCTTGTATTTACTACTCTGCTCTGTGGGTATTTCTGTGGAAATACCTGTACTGGACTTCTTCATGTGTAACCCCACCCACTAGCCTAGTAGCCCACTGTCACGTGTGATCCCTTGGGTGCCCTTTGCTCATGCTATCTCTGAAACCATCCTTTCATCTCTGCATCCCAGTGGGCCTCTGCACTATAGTTACCCCAGTGGTATACATGATCGTCAGGGTAACAGTGGAGTCTCCTATTCTCAGTAGCATAGCATAGCATACCATACCATATCTGTGACACCCTTTATGTTTCTATCCCTGTTCAAACCAGTAATGTGTATACATATGGCAATCCTCTGTTTATAATTGGTAGCCTGCCCTCCAATGCACTCACAAGCTTACAGCTATGTCTGTTATTTGCATAGGTATTGTCAAGTCCTTAGCAGGAGGTAGCTGGCAGAAATTGGAACACTTCAGCCCAGCTGAGAATCACATCTTGCTACAGCCACTTAAGGCTCATGAGCATCACCTGCTGGGAAAAGATGGTGCTCACCAGCTGCTACAAGGCTACACCTATGAGATATTAGTTTACAATATCAATGCTGCTGATGGCCAGAATCGCACAGCACAGCAATGCCTAAGGCATGACAATGACATTATCAGGCAGCATTGCAAGTTACACAAAATTGTAGCAGAAAACATCAGTCACAGTAAAGGAGGCACCACTCACAGTAAGCCTAATTGAGGAGGAGGATTACTTAGTAGCACTTCACAGATACAATGAGTAAAAATGTATCATACCTGTAGGAGTGTGCACAGGCTCTAGATGTGGCCAACCATCAGTGGGAGCTGTACTAGATTAATAACTATACTGAACATGTATGTTTCCCATTGGTATGTCTGGTTTGCACTTACACAGGAACAGAAACAGAACTATATATGTGTCCTATACCTGCTTACTCTATATCACTGTTTGTATGACCTCCTCAGGCCTCAGATATAAAATGGGCATTCAGCTTCACTCTTTTTGGTCCTCTTTTACATTTTTACATGCTGGTCCACTGCTATGGTGACAACTGCACAGGCTGAGTCAGGGAAACAGACTAATATCAGTATCTATGGAAGGACTTTCAATGAAGCCAAGAGACAGATACAAGTCACAGTCAGATGACATATAAATACTGACTGTCTGAGTGTCTCTGCCGTAGGTGATCTTCTAACCACTCTTCATTGTGAAGATGTACCTTCAACCACACCTGTGCAACAGTCTGTACAATTTGACTCCTCACAATTCCCATCAGGGGCTATCCCATGACCGAGACCACCAGCACTGTTTTCTTTATGGCTGCAGCAGCAAAGGACTGCACTGCATCGGATGCCAGTATACATACCAAGCCCAAAAGTGTTTTTATTGGTGCCACATGTCAACAGTGCTCCCAGTCCTGGATATGCAGGGGGGTAATAAGAGTTGAACCAATAGATGTGGGGAGGGGGGAGATCATCCAGGTAGAGCCTGCTGCAACCAGTGACTATAATGAAATGATTGGTGCATTGCATAGCTTCTTTGAGGGTGTCATCCACCACTGCCAATAGCATAGTGAGGCTATGGAATCAATGAACAATGCTTTGCTAGGTTTTTCAGTAGTCTAAGGTGGTGCATATCATTGAACTAACTACCTTATTATGGAGGATGACCAGTGCTACCACTACTGGTCTATTCAGTGGTGCTGTATGTAGTCATCATTAGCACACACATGGCATGGTCATGTTGTAAAGCTATCACAGAGTACACAATCTACTTCTGCAGGTCTTGGAGTATCTCAGCCATCAGTTCGTGTCATGGGTGGAGATGCCCAGCAACCTCTAGGGGCAAGATACTCAGAAAACATGCAGATGTCATTTCAACAGTAGCACAACAGACTGTCACAGGGGCCTCTAGTCACACCCCATAAAGAAAGCACAGTGACCCCATGTCATGATCACATTGTGGCATTCCCTTCCAGACATGGTTACTGTCACTGGAGGATACTGGCTATTATCCAGAATATCTACTGCCACAAGGCCTACCCATCAGTAGCTTGAGCATTTTCTGGCTTGTTAAACTTGATTTCTGTATTAGTAGCTGTATTTAGAGCACAACCAAAAGCTGTTTGCTGAATTTCCTGTTTGCATTTTAAATCGTTTTTCTTAAAACTTGCATATTTTCTGTCCTTGACCTAGCACTCGGTCATTTTGCACTGTTATAACTTGATATTACTTGTGAACCTCTGCTATCTCTGTAAAAACAAAACAAAAAAAATCTTGCTTTTTCCCACTTTTCTGCAAAGTTCAGTTACAGGCTTGCTGTTCCTGAACTGTTTGAAAGTTTCTGTGAGGCCATTTTGCTTGGGCTGAAGGAGGGTCTCTGTGTTCATCAGTGGCAGTGACTAACATTGAGCAGCTTAGAGGTGGTTACTGACTTGAAACTGTAGTTTTATTCACTAGGGGTCATTTCCATAACTCCTTCATCTTCCTCTCTTAAAACCTAGTTGCCTCGTGGTTTGTTTAGGCTTGTTGGCTGTTGGTGAAGCACCCTCCAAGAGCATTTTCTGGCTTGTTTAACTTGATTTCTGTATTAGTAGCTGTATTTAGAGCACAACCAAAAGCTGTTTGCTGAATTTCCTGTTTGCACTTAATTTTAAATCGTTTTTTCTTAAAACTTGCATATTTTCTGTCCTTGACCTAGCACTCTTGTGTGGGGTCATTTACTGCACTGTTATAACTTGATATTACTTGTGAACCTCTGCTATCTCTGTAAAAAAAAAAATTCTTGCTTTTTCCACTTTTCTGAGAGTTAAAAAGTTCAGTTACAGGCTTGCTGTTCCTGAACTGTTTGAAAGTTTCTGTGAGGCCATTTTTGCTTGGGCTGAAGGAGGGTCTCTGTGTTCATCAGTGGCAGTGACTAACATTGAGCAGCTTCCCTGCCCCGGAGAGGTGGTTACTGACTTGAAACTGTAGTTTTATTGGCCACTAGGGTCATTTCCATAACTCCTTCATTTGTCCTCAGAGGAGTGGTTTAAGGCAGTAACTTGTAGTTTATTGGCCATTTTGGGTCATTTCCTGTCTTTTCCAGCCCCTGCTATAAAGACGCTTTAGCCGCATTAGCTAGCGATTTAGCCCGATTTAGCGAGTTGCCACTGTTGCACACTAGGGCAGCGCCGTTAAGCAGGTTTAAACTATTCGGCTACCTAAAGTCCACTCTTCAAATTTTCCCTTAAAACTACCTTCCTCGAACTATACTACTGATCTAATCAGCTTATCCTATAATTAAAAGATCATCTCTACTTGACTCCAAGTAGACTATTCTCTATCTGCTAAACGTAGCACTTGCTCCTACAGTACTTATTACCTTGATACGGCAGTCTTGTCATATATAGTACCCCAAAAGGCAACCCCCATTTCTCGGTCACCCACGTCCGAATCTTTTTAAAGTTTTTGTCTATTCCTTATAGCATGTCGAGGGATCAGTTGCTAGTGTCCTCTCCTGCTCAGCTGGTTAACCTAATATTGAGGCAATGTTACAATTGCCTCATGTACTCAGACAACCCTCTCATCCTCCCACAAAACACAAATACATCAGATGCAACTATACGGCCAAACTGGAGGCTGAGCTCTCTCAACATAGGACTGGCAAGACCAGTCAGGAGGAGAAGGTTACCACACAGCCTATAGACCCAGTCTCACATAGTTCCATTACAACCTCAAATCATACACATAAACACACAAAGACATACTCGGAGGCTCTGATCAAAAATCTACCAAAACAGCAGAGGCCACCAAAGCAGACACCCAAACAACCACCACCTCAGAACACAACACCTGCAACACATAGACCTCACAGTCAGAGTGTCAAACAGTCACAGCCCTTAAGGCCAAACACAATGCCAGACACACTAGTCATTGGTGACTCCATAGTCAGACACACTGACGCCCCGCTCACCAGACTGAGTAAGGAGAAGGTCACAGTAAGCTGCCTGTCGGGCGAATCCGCCACATAACTCAAGCACTCAGGTCTCTCAACAGCAGGTACAAATATGACTCAGTCATTGTCCACGCTGGTGTAAACGACCTGAGACGCACCTCCTTGGACTACATGAAAAGAGACATTGAGGAGCTCTCTGATTATGTAGCCCAGGCAGGTATGACCCTGACCTTGAGCAGTATCCTACCTTCACCAAGAATGATGCCACAATACAGAGATAAGATGATCAGCTTTAACAATTGGCTTAAACACTGGTGTCATTCAAAGGGGATCCAGTGTCTGTCTGCCTGGGATGACATGCTGGACAAGCCACGCAGGGACGGCTTGCACCTGTCACCCTGGGATTCCGGATATTGGCAAAGGCTCTTGCCACCCCATAGTGCCTTTTTAGGCAAGGCTCAAATTCTAAACCTACCACCCTAGAACACAAAAAGAAAAACTAAGGGTAATGCTGCTCAATGCCAGAAGTCTAAATCTCAAAATGCGGCCCTTCTCAGTATGGAGAACATCGATGTCTGTGCTGTGACAGAAACCTGGTTCAAGGCTCCTGAGAGCACCCCAGCTATCAGGTTTTACCTCATATCATGCGTTCCGCCCCAAAATCCGGACAATACCAAGAAAGGAGGGTATCCATATTCATCAAGGACACCCACACCTCAAGACTGGTGGCAACGATGCATCGGAGACCATCCAGGTGCAATTAACCATAGGCAAGACTGCTCTGCAAATTGTAGCATGTTACAGGCCACCCTCACAAACTCAGGAACCTCACATGGCCTTCCTGAAAACACTACTCGGCATAAATGTATCACCAAACACCATCATACTAGGTGACTTCAATTACCCTAATATAGACTGGGAACACTACTCAAGCCCAAACACCCTAGCCCAAAAGTTCCTGGAATTCATAAACTCAAATGCCATGGAACAACTAGTCACCATCCCCACAAGAGGAGATAACATACTTGATCTCATCATCACGAACAAGGGAGCACAATGTTCAACACCGGAGGTGTACCCCTCACTGGTGAGATCAGACCACAAACTAATCTCGCTGGAGGTCCTCATCCCACCCCCACCTGAAATAAAAAGACCACAGTAAAGAACTTCTCAAAAGCCGACTTCACACTTCTAAAGACTAGTGTGGTCTCCTTTAAGGCCTCGAGAAAACAGTACTCAAGCCGCTGAATCACTTACAAATGCCTTCTACCAGCACCTGCAGGACTGCATGGATAAGGCAATCCCAAGCAAAACAAAGACTCTTTGTACCAAAGGCAAGCGTCCAGTCTGGTGGACCCCAGCCATAAACAAACTCTACAACAAAAGGAGGAAGCTACTACAAGATAGAGCAAAATCCTTAAAAGGTAAGACACCCTTGATCACTATAAGTAAAAAACTAAGAGCTCTCATAAAATCATCCAAAGCAAATTTCGAGAGAAAAATAGCTAAAGACTCAAAAGACAATCATAAGGCCTTCTTTAGCTATGTTAGAAACCTGGGAGGAAACTCCCAGATATGCTCAGAGCTAGTTCAAAATGATGTGAAGATTACTGATCCTACAGACATTGCCAACATACTGGCTGACAGGTTCAGTGCAAACTTCTCCCCCCCTCCCCCCCAAGAGGAGAGATATCTATACCAAACGATTGCAGCCCCCCAAACATCTCCAGCGCCCAAGTGAGAACTGCTCTCCAAAGCAAAACACAGCATCCATGGGACCTGATGGTGTCCCCGGCTGTGTGCTCCATGAACTCAATGAGGAATTAGACCCACAGCTAGGACAGCTGTTTAATCAAAGTCTTACCTCTGGATACGTACCCAGGGAGTGGCGCGCTGCAACTGTGGTACCACTTCACAAAGGCGGTGCCTCCACCGACCCTGGAAATTACCGCCCATTAGCTTGACAAGCCTTATCTGCAAAGCCATGGAGAGGATCATAATGGACCTCATAAATAAAGACATAGGGAATTTGCAGACTTAGGATCCAACCCAGTTTGGCTTTGTCAAAGGCAGATCATGCCTTTTAAACTTGGTTGACTTTTTGAAACAGTCACCAAAGCCATTGATGAGGGAAAGGCAGTCCATACAGCCTACCTCGATCTGGCTAAGGCCTTCGATACAATACCCCACTCGGTATCATTGAAAACTCATCAGCTTAAATGTCAACCCATACATCACAAGATGGGTTGCAAACTGGCTGAGTGACAGAACCCACAGGGTCAGAGTTGCTGGCGCCATGTCAGACTCAAAGCCTGTCACAAGTGGTGTCCCACAGGGCTCAGCCCTGGGCCCACTCTTGTTTGGCATCTACTTTTCCAGTACAAGCAAACACAGGAGGGTTATGGCTGACAAAGTTTGCAGATGACTGCAAACTGGGCCATAGTAGAAAACACATCTGATACAGATATCCTTCAGAAGGGTCTCACAGAAACGGATAACTGGTGCCAGAGCCACGGCCTAAAGTTAAATGCCAAAAATGCATAGTCATACCCTTCGGGAAAAACAAGGTTACCCTAGCTACCAAATAGGTGGCAATCCACTGAGCACAGAAGAAGTTATCAGGGACCTGGGGACCCAGGTTGATAGTAGTCTGTCATTCGACACCCATGTAGCTAAAGTAGTTAGGAAGACCTTCTACATTGCCCACCTTATCATGAAGGGATTCTCATCTAGATCAAGGGAGGTCATAGTCTCCCTTTACTCATCACTCATCAGACCAATGATTGAGTACAATGCCCCATTCGAATGTATCTGACCCGACACTTGCAGAAGCTGGAGAGGCCACAAAGTTCCTCACCAAAAGGATAAAGGGTCTCAAAATCTGTCCTATGCTGCCCGACTGAAAGAACTCCAGCTCTATTCAGTCACTTACCGCTTGCTCAGAGGTGACCTTTGCCTAACATACAAGGCCATGTCAAACCCAGATTTGATGAATATGCTTCACCTCAAAAATCTAGATCCATCAGAGCCACAAGGCGGAGACTTAAACCTTGACACGGCTATTAATAGGACGTGCTGGAGGATAGATTCATCACCCAAAGACTCCCTATGCTGTGGAACAAAATCCCGGTACATGTGAGGCAGAGCACCTCGCTGGCCTTGTTCAAGAGAAATCTTGACCAATGGATGGGAGATCACAGATATACCCCAGGGATAACCTCAGTGTCACTGCTCGACAGAGGCACAGCAAAATAATGGGTATAGTTCCCCATACTAAAGGGGTGGCGTAAGCCACAAAACGATGGGCTAGGCTTGTAAATGCCCTCGGGCAGATAGCCTAGTATGAACCTATGAACCTATGAACCTATGGAGACATGAGCACCCAGTTAGGTTGTGGTGTCAGTTAAAATAGTGACTGTGACCCATTCTGCCCTCCTTTTTATGTGGTGTATGTGAAAATGACTGCTTTACAGTGTGAATTGAGCATGTACTACTCAGCACAGCATTTAACTAAAAGTCCATGCATCTTGTTTATTCTGTGTGATACTTCACTGTCACTGTTACTGTGTGCTTATCATATCAAGGATGACAATAAATGGCAACCAAACGATAGTCCACATTGGATTTACTAAATGAAGCGCTTTTCATTCGATTAGTAATCAGAACTTCTTCAGATAAGGCATACATAAAAACATCTCTGTTTAAGTATATTTTACAAATAAATCATGTGATCTGAATTAGCATAATTAATAAGTACTTCCCTCCATAAAGTTATATTGCTATATTTATATATTTTAAATTACACATTTTAACTTGTCACACTCAGTGTTGTTTAAAGTGCTACTAGGTATCTAGAGGGTTAACTTTATGGAGGGAAGTACTTATTAATTATGCTAATTCAGATCACATCATTTATTTGAAAAAAGGTACTTAAACAGAGATGTTTTTATGTATGCCTTAGCTGAAGAAGTCCTGATTACTAATCAAATGAAAATTGCTTCATCTAATAAATCCAGTGTGGACTATCTTTTGATTGTTGTTTTTTGTCGTATCCTTGTTTACTAGTACATTTCTTGGTTTCCAGAAATGGGTTTTCAGCAGAGTGAATATGTTCTCTGTGGTGTTACCAGTTTGCATACGGGTGTTGGTCATGCTGAGTGGGATCTGTGTGGACATCATTAACTGAGGTGCCAGTGCATATCCTGTATCACCTAAAATATAGTGAGAACATTGGGGACGTTGAGGCATGTCCACACTGTCTTTAGCTCTGCATATGTCTGATTACCCCAGTGTTTACACTTACCATTTAAAGTGGTCCTGTGGAGATTCACATGCAGAAAGTGACAATATACATGACTTATATGCCAGATGTAGGAATTACAGTCACTGGTCCTGTGTAGACATATTTTCACTATTCCCCTGTGCATTGCAGCCAACATGGCAGTTGACAAAATGGCAGACATTACTATAATACAGGTCCATGAATATGGGGTGGGACCTCTGTTGCCACAAACATGCATTCAATAGCATCCAGTATGTGAGATAGTTGTTTGATGTTATGGAAACCACACATGATTGTGGTTTTTATCTTGGTGTGTTAGGAATTACATGAGGAAGACTACTGAGAAACATATTGAGTATTCCACAAATAAACATCTGTGATACATCTAAAGTGTCCCATGTTTGTCTGTGAAATTCCTGTAGCTAGTACAGCAAGGGCAACAAACACCTCAGTGTCAACCACTATAGGAAGTCCATGTATTCCAACTCAGTCTTTTCATGGACAATACTTGTCAACCATCTCCCTTGCAATATCATATTCAGCTTGAAGATGGTCTATTAGCTGTAGATCAGTTAGCGGGTGGTAGGTGACGTGACATGCCATAAGTTCTGTTTTACTTCAAGCTACCTGTTTCCACATCCTGTTATCAGATGACAGGTAGACGTACTTAAAAACAGCAAGCCATGGAGCATAATCACTGCCTCTGCTCCTAGATCTTTGTTTATAACAAATCCCCAAATTCCTGCAATAGTTTTGCTCTTTTTGTGCCACTCAACCTACTGCATCTCTATAGCACCCCATGTTTGTGAATCATGACCAGTTTTTACAGGTGCTCATTTGCATGTGCACCTAAATGTGCATTACCTTCTAGAGTCATTTGTATACTCCCTATTCAGATCAGTTTTTCCTCACTTTTTATTGGTACTAGATGGTACTATGAGTAACAATATTCCTGCACATGAACTCTTCCCATACAACAGCATGCTGCTTACTACATGGGTTGAACAAAAATATTTGCCAATGTGGTACATCCACTATGTACAGCAGTACACAGTTTTTGTGTTTTTATTTTCAACTGCTTACTTTTCCTTTGTACTTATGTTTCGCTACACTATGTAGTTATATGAGGCAAAAGCATTCTCTTGGATTCAGAGATTCTTGCCATCAGCTTCTCATATGCTGATGTTTGTTTGCCAGTTAAAGTGATGGTGAGAATCCGATTCAGGGACAAGTTAAAGCTGCAAAAAGAATCACCTCATTATTAGATAATTACCATGTCTGAACCGAACACTTCAATATTAGGGCTAAACATGCTGGTGTTTTCCATTGAAGCTCACATATCATGGTCATATAAGTATCTTCCAAAACACACACACACACACACACACACACACACACACACACACACACACACACACACACACACACACACACAATCACAAATAAGTACCTACAGATATGCTCACATTAACAGAACCACACTCACACACCTACATGCAGGTTCACACATAAAAACACAAAAATGGTTTCTGAATAGTTATTTCATGCAAGGTGACCTTCCAGATATTTACACTCTTACTTAACACACACAGACACACACACACACTCACTCACACAGATGACTTTGAGATAGTTACCTGTACTCATGCTATGAAGATATGACCATTCCACAGGGATAAATAGGTGAATGCTTCAAAAGATTATGTTCATTTTTCCCTTGGGAAAAAAAAATAACACTGTAGACCAGTTATATTCAACTATCGGCAGCATTTCTGGAGTAGGGCACATGGCTAATTTGCATTAGCTAATCTTCTGGACTGCTCCATTTGCACATGCTTTGCCAGACAGACTGATCTCTATGCTATGGCCAGTGTCAGCATAAAATAATAGCAGAAGAGGTCTTTGACTTGCACAGCCTTACCACAATGCGGTCTCCTTCAGAGTTAAGGCTTCTACATTGCTGTAAGCCTTTCTGTAGCCCATGAATTACACATTGCAGAATCATCTCAATGTTACATTGTTCTCTTATTGAAATGCTTCTCTCCTTAAATCCATTTTAAAACAGTACAGATTTATTTTACAGCTGCCTAGTAAATTTAAATATACCATACCTCAGAACTATTCCTAATTTTGCAGAACGAGCCTGATTTTTCTTTATATTTTTGCTATGGCCCTCATAAAAATGTTTGCTTTTCTGATAACTTACTGAGAATTGTAGTCTGCCAGTAATACCAGCCATTAGAGTTCTTCACTTCTTATTATTCAGAAGTGCATGTTATATCAAACCTGTTGTTCTTTTAACCATTTAGGTGACTTGGAGTAATATTTAAAAATTGTACCTCATTCTGGGCCTTTATTCCCATGTACTACTTAGGTCTGTCTAGAATTCTTGATCAAAAATGTTGAGTGGTATGAGATAAACTCAATAATGCCTTCTTCTTTAGCACTGAATCAATTGCAGAATAATAGAAATTGCTTAAATATATAAAGGTATTAATAAAGTTGACTTGAATTATTTTTGTTTATGAATTAGAATCTGTCGGTGCTGAATGATTCTAACAATCTTTATCATTTAGATGGTCTATGTGTTTGATACAAAAATGTCCTCAAAGTATGAGATCACTTATAGTGTAACTTATAGAACCTTAGAAACATACATTTGCAACAGTTCATCATATCATTTATGCAAATTGAGATAAATGCCACTTATGTACTTGTAATGTTTTGTATCTTTATTGAAACTATAAGGCTATGTTACTCAATGTCTATTTATTGCAATATGTTGAACAATTCTTAAAAAATAATAACTTCTATGTATAAAAAAAGAATCTAATCCAGTAAAATCAGAATTAGAAAGCACAGACATGGCATAAGTAGACCACTGAGTACATATTTTTGAACATAACTGCATATAAGCTAAACACTGGAAAAGGCACATCACACATGGCACCATAAGGACAACATGGAGATGAAGGGCTGCTCATTCACGAAACATCAAGAGGTCATTCGCAGTGCTCTCCAACATGATGGGAAAAGCCAAGGTAACCTTTGCAGTAGTCAATATCACATGCATATTATAGCATCCCTGCACAATAATGCAGCACTTTTGTCTAGAAAGTGAAGTCCTATACATCCGAAAAAAGCAGCAGCAATTAGTCTATTTTAATTAGAATAAAGAAAAACGTATGTATTAAAGAGTTAACTGTGACAGAGATAATAGACACAGAAATGTAGGAAACTGCTTGATACTTAGATGTGGATCTTAAGCAGGTAATTTCGACATGGACAGTGTTGTAAATCAGGGCTAGAAGGTATAAAAATATGTTCTGTAAGTAATGCAGATGACATGATTAATGGTAAGCTCGATAAAAGTGAAAATTACCATAAAGAGATAAAGAAATACATCTTAACTTTTGACTAAGACAGTGGATGTGAGAAAAGTAAAAAAAATATACTATACATTGAAAATAAAAAGTGCACTATTATGTCTTTTTTCCTTTTCTGTTATATCAATAACAAGCCACAGACAGTTTGCTTTATCTGTAAAAATGCTATCAGCAAATGAAGCAAAGAGAAAACATACTTCGGTTCACTAATATTAAAGAGACATTATGAGAAAAGCTACTCCTTGAATCCCAAGCAACATGCTCTCATTCAGTAGAAGTATTACGTAAGTCAGGCTGAGCTAAATAAAGTCACCTTATTCAGATCTTTCATTAAGTCCTGGTCAAGAATAATATTTTCTAATGGCAAGCATCTGTTTATGAATTGATTGTTTTCACTGACTTCAGATTAAGCCCCACTTAAATGGAAATCATCTCATGTTTCAGTTCATTGTTCAAGCTCCAGCAGTTTCATATCCACTTCTTAGTGTGTCTGAATTGGGAACCTCTTCACAGGTGAGCAGGTTAAAACTCTTTAGAATGTGCTGGATAATAAACTGTTCTTCACAGGACACATTTCTGCCATGTTTAAATCACCAGTTTTTGTTCTATGCCTTTCATAAGATTAAATGACTGTTTCCCCATGACTTTGTTTTTGTACAGCTACACATTGCATTTAAAACTAAATTTGCTTATTCCAATAATGCATTCTTTGGCCTAACTTAAGAAAATGTGTGTCACATGCAAAGACAAATGTAAAAGAGAGGAGCACTTTTCTTATTTAAGAAGAATATCCCAGTCAACAGGACATGGGTTAGTAATTTAAGGTCCTCTACATCAAGAGACTGCTTTGTCAAATGTTTCCAGAAAAAAAAAATAACATAGGAGATAGAGTTTCATTGAGAGCAAGCCCCATACCAACCCCAAGCAGATAGCTTCATCACATCCACTCCCTTAATATAGTGCACTCTGAGGTCACACAACAAAGGTTTGCAAAATTTGATGAAAGGGACTGTCAGTATCATAGATTCAAACTTCTAGTGCTGCAGAAGCTTTCTGCTTACTTGTTGGGACATGCAGAAACAGATCATTTAAACTGCACAACCAGCATGATCTAGTTTGCAGTTTCATGAATGGTGTACTGCTTCTCTGATCATGGAATATTATTGGAAAGCAAAGTGAAAAAAAAATCTCACGCTGACACATCTTTCATTGCCTATGCACTTTGGAACTGAGATTCTTACAAATTTAACAGTCTGGATGGCCTTACACATAGGCGAACTAGGCAATCGCATAGGTCACCATTCTTGTAGGAGTGCTTTTTCTCCATTTATTTATTTTTAGAGGAATATTTCTTTGTGCTAAAAAGCATAGAAACAAAGAGCACATTCTAAAAAAAAATATATATATATAGCTATATCAGTGGCACAATGAGTACTGTAGGGGATAGGGTGGTGCTCTAGTGAAGTTAACTAGACGCTCATGTCACATCAAGTTTAAACGTTCTGATGTCATGGGAGTAGACACCTTGCAACATTCAAATGTTGAGACAAGATACTCGAAGGGAGTAGTTTATTTATAGTTACATTTTAATTTAAATTGATATGGGAACCTTGAAAACATTATGGACATGATCTTACAGAGCTTGAGTAATCACGGTAAGTATTAATACTGTTTCTGAGATAATGCTGGCAGGTTCTATGTGCACATCAGATTAGAGGAATGGTGCAATAAGACAAGTGTTGTACTGTTTTTTTTCAGTTATTAATCAGATATATTTTACAATATTTATCTGTCTTTGTGATTTGTGTTGAACAACATGATTGCAATACTTTAACCTAACCTGTGTGGCAACTTATTCGTATGGAGTGTGAGCATATTACTACTATTTTTTTGCAATAACATTGGCAGTGATCAACCAGACATTTTTGACAATATTTCTCTGGCTTTGAGATTTTTATTTGCAGAGTGGAATATTCCTGTTTTTACGCCTGATATGTCCTTAAACAGAATGTCCCTATTTTTGGAGGTAGACTACGTGACCAACATACTAGTGGCGATAATAAAGAAAGCGGGCATATATAACCCTACCTAATTCGGCTTTGTTAAAGGCAGATCTTACCTCTTAAACCTAGTTGACTTCTTCGAAATAGTAACCAAAGCCATAGATGAGGGAAAGGTAGTCCACACAGCCTACCTGGACCTCGCAAAGGCCTTTGACACAATACCCCACTCTGGCATCATAAATAAGCTTACCAGCTTAAATATTAACCCATATGTCACAAGATGGGTTGCAAACTGGCTCAGGGATATAACTCACATGGTCAGAGTCATGGGTGCCATGTCCGACTCTAAACCGGTTACAAGTGGCATCCTACAGGACTCAGTCCTGGGACCCCTCTTGTTCAGTATATATTTCTCTGAGGTACAGGCAAACACGGGAGGACTGTGGTTACCAAGTTCGCAGATGATTGCAAACTGGGAGTCATAATTGACTCACTGGCTGACACAAGCATCCTCCAGAAGGGACTTATGGAGACAGATACCTGGTGTCAGAACCATGGCCTCAAGCTAAATGCCAAAACGTGCATAGTCATCCCCTTTGCGAAAACAAAGTGCCCACAAACTACCACATAGGAGGTATTCCACTAAGTACGGAAGAGGTAATTAGGGATCTGGGGACCCAAGTAGATAGTAACCTCTCCTTTGACAATCACATTGCCAAAGTGGTTAGAAAAACCTTCTATATAGCTCAGCTAATCACAAAATGGTTCACATCTAGATCAAGAGAGGTCATTGTACCCCTCTACTCATCGCTCATCAGGTCCATGATTGAGTACAATGCCCCATTTGGGATTTACCTTACACGACACCTGCAACAGCTGGAGAGACCTCAAAAATACCTCACCAAGAGGATTTGTGGGCCTCAAACAGATGTCCTATGCAGCTCGACTAAAGAAACTCCAGCTCTACTCAGTTGCTTACCGCCTACTCAGAGGCGATCTCTGCCTGACGAACAAGGCCATGTCTAACCCAGAATTATTGGACAAGCTCCACCTCAAGAAAACCAAATCCATTAGAGCTACATGCTCTAGGGATTTAAACCTCGGCACAACAATAAATAGAACATGCTGGAGGGATAGATTCATATCCCAAAGGCTTCCCTCGCTCTGGAATAGAATCCCTGACCATGTTAGGCAGAGCCCCTCGCTTACCCTCTTGAAAAGAAATCTTGATGAGTGGATGGGAAATCATAAATTTACTCCCGGGATCATTTCTATGGCCCTGCTGGACAGAGGTTCAGGAATCTAGTCTAAAATGGAGGCAAAAGCCAACACATTCTGGCTAGGCTTAAAAATGCCCTAGGGCAGATAGCCTAGTACCTACCTATGAACCTATATCTTATCATCAGATGCTGTATCTATATCTGCTCAGTTTAAACAGACACTGTCAGGCTTTATAGGTCTAGTATGCACAGATAGATTAGGCATAACTACTCTGGCTATCTTCTGTAGAGGAAAACAACTTGTCACCGGCTGCTGTTTGCTAATTATTTTGGCTTTGCAGGACTAATGTGATTATGTGAAGTGATGGACACTATTTTAGTGTGTTGCAAGTGGTAGTTTGGAGCAAAGGTGAAATATATTACAAGGTCACCTTCTTTTATCGCAATCAGATGTCTGAATTGTACAATGATGTGGCTATAACTGCTTGTTGGGGTTGTCTAAATGAAAATAACTGACCTTGTTTTCACTTGCTCAATTTAACACTCTTCCCTCAAACAATAAGGGATAAATTCATCACAGAAGAACCACACATTCAGAACTTCTGGAGACTGGTGGCCCCCAAATGGCAAGACTGTATAAGTGGATTTTGACATAGGCTTATTAATAACCTCTTCCCTGAACCCCACCTAGTTTAAAACCAGCCTGCTTATAGGTGTACACAGAAGGTTGCTGTACTTGTGTGCAGGCGGATGGTGACATTGTCATTTCTTTAACATTCCTCCCAAGCACCAGAGGTTACAATATCTGGTGTTGAGCTGGGGACAGTGTGGTCATTATTTCTTTAATATTACTCTCAAAGTTCAGTGGAGTGCACAGAGGGTCAGTATAGCTTCTATAGGAGCACTGTACTTTCTCTAGAAGTAATAAGCTGGAAACATTATTCAATTCATTTGGGTTTCTTTACATTTTCTTCAAAATCAACTGTTTGATGCATATATATGTGTCTATCTTTTGGTGGAGATTAAATAACCATGCTGTTCATATATGTATGAAAGCAAATATATTATGTTCTATGTCTCTTTTCAGATTTGACTCAATTTAACATCAGAAGTGCATACAGAATGTAGAAGGTCAAGGGGCATTTACTTAACTGGTTAGATCAGACCATAAACTAATCACCCTGGATGTCCACACCCCACCACCACCCCCAACCAAGGAAACCACAGTGAAAAACTTTTCTAAAGCAAACTTCACCTTACTTAAGGCAGAAGTGGTAAGTTTCACAGCCCCCACGCTAAAGGATAATACTGCTCAAGATGCAGAATCCATTAAAATTGCACTCAATGAGCACCTACAAGGATGCATGGATTGTGCCATCCCTAGCAAAACCAAGACTCACTCCCCTGAGAGAAGGAAACCAATCTGATGGACCCCTGCCATAAACAGGTTATACAACAAAAGGAGGAAACTAGTTCAGAAAAAAAGCAAATCCCAAGAAGGAAAGACATCCCTCATATCAGTAAGAAACTAAGGTCCCTCATAAAATCATCCTAGGCTAACTTCGAAAGAAAAATAGCCAAGGATTTGAAAGATAACCACAAAGCCTTCTTTAGCTATGTCAAAAATCTAAGTGGCAACTCACAGATATGCTCTGAGATAGTGCAAAATAGCACAAAATATACTGAGCCTATGGATATTGCCAACATACTGGCAGATAGATTCAGTGCAAACTTCACCTCCCTCTCACCTACAAAAGGGCTCACAACAATACTGGAAAAGTGTAGTGTCCCGGAAATCACAGAAGCACAGGTGAAAACAGCCCTTTCAAAAGCCAAAAACACAGCATCAGTGGGGCCAGATGGTGTCCCAGGCTGCATCTTGCACGAACTACAGAATGAACTAACCCCCCACCTAAACACGCTGTTCAACCTCAGCCTCTCCACAGGCTATGTGCCCATAGAATGGTGCATAGCAATGGTTATTCCACTCCACAAAGGAGGGGCCACAACTGACCCTGGTAACTATCGCCCCATATGCCTGACTAGCCTGGTCTGCAAGGCTATGGAGTGCATCATCATGGAACTCATTAACAAAAACATTGGGAACCTCCAAACACTTGACCCGACCCAGTTCGGCTTTGTTAAGGGCACATCATGCCTACTAAACCTGGTTGATTTCTTCGAGACAGTTACCAAGGCCAGAGACGAGGGAAAGATGGTTCACACAGCCTACCTTGATTTTGCCAAGGCATTCAACACCATTCCTCGCTTGGGTATTATAGAAAAACTCACCAGCCTGAACATAAACCCCTACGTCACAAGATGGGTTGCCAACTGGCTTACAGACAGAACTTACACGGCAAGAATAGCGGGCTCCAGGTCTGACTCTAAACCAGTCACAAGTGGTGTCCCACAAGGCTCAGTTCTGGGACCCCTACTGTTCGGCATATATTTCTCAGAAGTACAGGCAAACACAGGAGGACTATGGCTAACCAAGTTCGCCAAAGACTGCAAACTGGGAGCTATAATTGACTCTCCGGCTGACACGGACATCCTCCAAAAAGGACTTACTGAGACAGACACCTGGTGTCAAAGCCTGGCCTCAAGTAAAAGCCAAAAAATGCATAGTCATCCCATATGGGAAAAACAAAACACCAACGAATTACCACAGAGGCAGCAGCCCCCTTAATACAGAAGAGGTAATAAGAGATCTGGGGACCTAGGTAGATAGTAATATCTCCTTTGACAATCATACTGCCAAAGTAGTTAGAAAATCCTTCTATGTGGCCCATCTAAGTACTAAGGGGTTCGCATCTAGAAATAAAGAGGTTATAGTGCCCCTCTACTCGTCACTCATCAGACCCATCATAGAGTACAATGCCCCATTTGGGATGTATCTCACAAGACACTTCCAACAGCTTGAAAAACCACAAAAGCACCTCACCAAGAGGATTACTGGCCTCAAACATTTGTCCTATGCAGCCCAACTGAAAAAACTCCGGCTATACTCAGTGGCATATCGCTTACTCAGAGGTGATCTCTGCTTGACTTACAAAGCCATGTCCAACTCAGAATTGATGAACATGCTCCACCAAAAGAAATCCAAGTCAATGCGAGCCACATGCTCTAGTGAACTAAACCTCACCAAACAATAAATACAACATGCTGGAGGGATAGATTCCTGTCACAGAGACACCCCATACTATGGAACAAAATTCCTAACTACATTAGGCAGAGCCCCTCACTAACACTCTTCAAGAGAAGCCTTGACGAGTGGATGGGTAACAGAAAATACACCCCTGGGATCACTTAATTGGCTCTGCTTGACAGAGGCTCAGTTAATTAATCAATGGGGTGGCAAAAGCCGACACACTCTGGCTAGGCTTATAAATGCCCTCAGGCAAACAGCCTAGTACCTACCTATGAACCTATGAACATTTATTTACCGGGTAAGTCCAACTTGGAACAAAGCCAATTTTCAGTGGAGGCCAGGGGAGAAACACTCCAGATGCATGCCTTTGAAATGTGGGAGGAAACTGGAACACCCGGAGCACTCAGGTCACTCCAAGGCAAGTACAAATATGACTCAGTCATTGTCCATGCTGGTGTGAATGACCTGAGACGTACCTCCCTGGATTACATGAAAAGAGACATAAAGGAGCACTCTGAGCATGTAGCCCAGGCCGGTATGACCCTGATTTTGAGTATCATCTTACCCTCACCAAGAATGATGCCACAATATGAAGACAAGATGATCAATTTCAACAATTGGCTTAAATACTAGTGTCATTCAAAGGGGATCCAATGCCTGTCAGCTTGGGATGATATGCTCGACAAGCCACGATGCTTCGCTAGGGACGGCTTGCACCTGTCAACCCTGGGCTTTTGGATATTGGCAAAGGCTCTTGCTACCCCCATAGTGCCTTTTTTAGGCAAGGCTCAAAAAACAAACCCACCTCCATAGGTATCACAAGGGATAAGAAACTAAGAGTAATGCTACTCAACGCCAGAAGTTTAAACCTCAAGATGCACGCACTCGAAACTCTCCTTAGCATGGAGAATATCGATATCTGTGCAGTAACAGAAACCTGGTTCAGGGCTCCTGAGAGCACCCCAGCACTACCAGGTTATACCTCATACCATGCTTTTCAGCCCCAAAATTAGGACCGAACCACAAAAGGAGGGGGAGTATCGATATTCATCAAAGATACCCACACCTCCCGGTTGGTGGCAAAGCACGAAGCATCAGAGACTATCCATGTGCAACTAACAGTGGGTAAAACTGCCTTCCAGTATATAGCCTGCTACAGACCACCCTCCCAAACCCAGAAACCCCACTCGGCCTTTCTGAGAACACTGGAAAATATGAAGGTCTCTCCAAACACCATTATATTGGGTGACTTCAACTACCCAAACATAGACTGGGAGCATTACTCTAGCTCCAACACCCTAGCCCAAAGGTTCCTAGAATTTATAAACTCAAATGCTATGGAACAACTTGTTACCACTCCCACAAGAGGGGAAAACATTCTGGACCTGATCATCACCAACATGGGGACTCTATGCTCCAGACCAGAAGTATATCCCTCACTGGTAAGATCAGACCATAAACTAATCTCACTGGATATTCACATCCCGACCCCACCCCCTGCCTAGAAAACCACAGTGAAAAACTTCTCTAAAGCAAATTTCACACTTCTCAAAATTGAGGTGGAATCCTTCAAAGCCCCCGGGCCTATGGAAAATACAGCCCAGACCGCAGAATCCTTTATAAACGCATTCTATGAACACCTTCAAGAATGCATGGATCATGCGATCCCAAATAAAACCAAGACCCAATCCTCCAAAGGCAGACGTCCTGTCTGGTGGACCCCAGCCATAAACAAACTATACAATAGAAGGAGGAAGCTACTAAATGACAGAGCAAAATCCCAAAAAGGGAAGGCATCACTGATCAGTATTAGCAAAAAACTACGGGCACTCATAAAATTGTCTAAGGCCAGCTTCGAGAGAAAAATTGCAAAGGACACTAAGGATAATCACAAGGCTTTCTTTAGTTATGTTAGGAACCTGGGTGGTAATTCCCAGATATGCTCAGAATTAGTCCAAAATGACAAAAAATACACTGAACCCACAGACATTGCCAACATCCTAGCTGACAGGTTCAGTGCAAACCCCCCCCCACCAAAAGGGCAAATATCTATCCCAGCAGAGTGCTGCCCCCTGACATCTCAGATGCTCAGGTAAGAGCCGCCCTCTCCAAAGCAAAAAAACACAGCATCAATGGGACCAGACGGTGTCCCGGGCTGCATTCTACATGAACTCCAAGAAGAGCTAAACCCAAACATAAAACTATTGTTCAATCTCAGCCTTATTACAGGATATGTGCCCAAAGAGTGGCGTACAGCAACAGTGGTCCCTCTCTATAAAGGTGGTG
The DNA here is from genome assembly GCF_019279795.1 of Protopterus annectens. Taxonomy (NCBI): domain Eukaryota; kingdom Metazoa; phylum Chordata; order Ceratodontiformes; family Protopteridae; genus Protopterus; species Protopterus annectens. The sequence continues at coordinate 261,233,292 of NC_056744.1, read as the reverse complement.
CCTCAACGGATCCTGGAAACTATCGCCCCATAAGCCTGACTAGCTTGGTCCGCAAAGCTATGGAAAGGATCATCATGGACCTCATAAATAAAGATATTGGGGACCTACAGACACTGGATCCTACCCAGTTCGGCTTTGTTAAGGGCAGATCCTGCCTCTTAAACCTGGTTGATTTCTTTGAAACAGTCACCAAGGACATAGACGAGGGGAAGGTGGTCCACACAGCCTACTTGGACCTCGCAAAAGCCTTCGATACAATACCCCACTCGGGCATTATAGATAAGCTCACCAGCTTTAATATAAACCCCTATGTCACTAGATGGATTGCAAACTGGCTCAAGGACAGAACCCACATGGTTAGAATTGTTGGAGCCATGTCAGACTCCAAACCAGTTACAAGTGGTGTCCCACAAGGCTCAGTCCTGGGACCTCTCTTGTTCGGTATATATTTCTCGGAGGTACAGGTCAACATGAAAGGACTGTGGCTGACCAAGTTCGCAGATGACTGCAAACTGCGCACCATAATCGACTCTCCAGCCAACACAAGCATCCTCCAAAAGGGCCTCATAGAAACAGACAACTGGTGCCAGAGCCATGGCCTCAAGCTAAATGCCAAAAAGTGTATAGTCATTCCCTTTGGCAAAAACAAAGTGCCCACAAATTACCACATAGGTGGTAATCCATTATCTACAGAAGAAGTAATTAGGGACCTGGGGACCCAAGTTGATAGCAATCTCTCATTTGACAACCACGTGGCCAAAGTGGTTAGAAAAACATTTTATATAGCCCACCTATTCATGAAGGGATTCACATGTAGATCAGGGGAGGTCATCGTGCCTCTTTACTCATCCCTCATCAGGCCCATAATTGAGTACAATGCCCCTTTTGGGATGTACCTTAGCAGACACCTGCAGCAACTGGAAAGACCCCAAAAGTACCTCACCAAGAGGATCAAAGGGCTCAAACAGATGCCATATGCTGCCCGGCTAAAGAAACTCCAGCTCTACTCAGTGGCATACCGCCTGTTCAGAGGCGATCTGTGCCTGACGTATAAAGCCATGTCCAACACGGATTTAATGGACATGCTGCACCTCAGAAAATCCAAATCCCATCGAGCTACGTGCTTGAGAGACTTGAACCTCAGCACTAAAATAAATAGGACATGTTGGAGGGACAGATTCATAACCCAGAGGCTCCTTTCACTCTGGAATAAAATCCCAGTCCAGATTAGGCAGAGTTCCTCATTGACTCTCTTCAAGAGGAATCTTGATGAGTGGATGGGAGATCATAGGTTTACCCTGGGTATCACTTCTGTGTCACTGTTAGACAGAGGCACAGTATACTAACCCCGAAAAAGGGCATAGCAAAATAAATTTAAAATGGGTGGCGAAAGCCAAACACATTCTGGCTAGGCTTATAAATGCCCTAGGGCAGATAGCCTAGTATGAACCTATGAAACCTACACGAATGAAGGGAGGACATGCAGACTCCACACAGAAGGCACTCCTGCCGAGAATTAAACCGGAGAACCTCTTGCTGTGAGGTGACAATGCTACCGCTGCACCACTGCACTGTATATATTATGTCAGCAGCAGCTTGAAATAGGACTGTGGATATTTGTGCCTTAATATTAATCCCACTTTAACAACAGGAGGGGTCTGGATGCACAAAGTGACTACCTATTTTGAGATGAAAAGGCTAGGGGGCAGGTACTATTCCCCGATATGATGAATGGGATCCTCATAAGTACTTGTCTTCTCAGTTTATTACAACTGGTGTTTCATTAGATTTGAGTTTTAAAAGTTGGACACAACTTATTTTTTCCTGGAAATAAAAAGTAGGACTGAATTTCTTTTCCATGCTCATGATTTTTGTTCACTCATTGTATCAAAAGGTTGGAAAAACCTCCAAAATGCACCTCACAAAAGTCTATACTCTCATGGCATCTGGGTGCCCTGCAGACTTCAGACCTCCAGCTTAATTTAGCTAGTACAGTGTAGCCTTGGTCAGTTATGATGTCCTGAAAGGACGCAAGAAAAAAGTTGTAGGATAAAATTAAATTTCATTCTTTCTTTGAACATAGTTTATGTTCAATCACAGGATGAAAAAGGTCCAAAAATTATCTCAGAGTATCTAGAACCTCATGGCTTCTGCAGACCCCAATCTCCTGGCTTATTATCTTATTTCTCCTTTAGTTATTGCAGTGTAGTCTTGGTCAGTTAAGATGTGCTGAAAGGATCAGAAAAAAAAAAAAACAAAGTTGAAGAGTAAGACTAAATTTCTTCTTTTGATCACAGTTTTTCTTTAGACAATCACTAGATGGCAATGATTGTTCAAAAACATTAAAATGCACCTCAGGCCATCTAGAACCCCCATGGAGTCTGGGGGGATTCCAGCTCCCAGAACCCCCTCTGGCTTAATGAATTGTGTTTCCTCCACAATTATCAGAGTGCAGTCTTGTTTACATAGAATATGTTGAATGAATAAATGAATGAATAACTGCAGGAAAAAGGTAAAAAGTAAAACACACTCAGAAAAAAAAGCAATTTGGAGTCTGAGTAGTCTCAGATGTCTTGTGCTGGTGGGAGGCACCAAGGGGCCTTTCCTCCTAGGGTATCCATTCACCTAAGGTTTGCCCTGTCTAAAAGAAATAAGCATTTCAAACTAGCACTTAGGAAACTAATTTCATAAGACTTTTACTAAGACATTTACTTAGCTTGTTGTAATTATGTTATATGTTTTATACAATTTTACATTTATATTAAGTACCTATACATGAAAATAATTGCTGGACTATGCTTGATACAACTAAAGCCTGCCATGTTGTTTTGACTATAATGTTATTACTTTTTTACTGTCTTTTACTGGAAAAGTATTACTACTGAGACATTTTGCTCTTTCATCATTGATATTATTTTTCTTCATTCTATCACCATAATACGAACAACATATCTCAAACTAAGAGATGACTCAGTTTCCCCTCACCGTCTCTAATCATGTAATCTCTAAGATCTCTTTAAATATGTCTTTAGGATTGCCTCAGGTCTCATCTATCACTTGCTAATTTATGTAACAAATAATATGACTATTGAGATTTCCCTCACATACTTTCTCCAATTCATGTTATATTTTTCACTGCACTCTGCTATGAAACATATGGTCTATGTTTTTTCTCATTATACCTTTTCACTCTTATGTTTTGTAGTATAACATGATACATTGTGATTTAAAATATCTGTACTTGATTTTGAAAGATTGTGATTGTGGAGCTTTTGTCCTGGGGTCTCTGATGAAAATGGACACTTTCTGGTCCAGTCAGACTTTCCCAGTAATATAAATAAATAAAATAAATAACATGTCGGCATTCGTCAATGAATTTCACTTGCTAAAAAGATAAGTTGAGCACCTGATGATAAATCAGATACATCAATGAAGCCCTCAATCAAAAACAGATGTCCAAAGTGGAAACCTGGAAAGTGTTTTTCCTGTTTGAGATAAAGTTTATTAACCTCAGAGTAGAATATGCTAAGTAGGGTTAGGGGCAAATGTGATGCACAACCCTCTTCCACCTTTCCCTACATTCCCCCCAAAAAATCAGATTTTCAGCATTTCTTATTTCAGCCAAAATTTGACAGAACTTCTCAATTCAAGATAGTATCAGCTCATAATTCTGTTTAAAACTTAATGTAAGTAACAGTCCTAGTGCTTTCATCCTGAAGTTGCTGCCATATAAAATTTATTTTCACATATGATAGTGAAGAACTAAATCTTTAACATAATTTAGATATTACAGGCATAAAATGCTTTTGAAATACCTTTCAACTTGACACCATGATCAGTTATGCAATAAGTTCTTCAGTGTTAAAGTACTGCATATATGTTATACCTCCTAAATTCCAAAATGTAGGTGATAATTTTACATTTTACTATGGCTGTGTGGACTGGATACATACACGAGCATCTTATATCACATAGGTCAACTAATAGTATCATTTTTTCATTTTAATGTCCATTGCAAGTCTGAAGCCACCTTAGCTGGTTTCCTTCACATAAAATCATTTTCCACAGGATCATATATCATAGAACATGCCTAATTCATTGAGATTATTATTTCTGCCTTTCATTGCATGGGATTTCTTTAAGTGTTATTATAGTTACTGTCTGAAATGGAAGAAAATAAATATCTGCTGTTTTGATGTATTACAGTCATTCATGTAAGAAGAAAATGATATAAATGCAACTAGCTACTACTGCAAAATGTTACCACTTTCAGGGTCTACAAGAAGAGCACAGACTGAAGGCCCTCCTAAACCATATGTTCATTAGCATAATATCTAAAGGGGGCACTGATGCACACACTATTTCTCAAAAGAAGACTCTTCTAGAAATTCTGTACAAGGTGCTGCCCTTATATAAACTTCTAAAAAGTGACTTTCTGTAATGCTGCAATGATATTATTTAATAAAGATATTTCCACTTTGATTTACAGACATTAAGTATTAACTTGGAAATCTCAGATATCCATTTTCAGAACATGGGGTCTTAGTATTCCAAAACATATTTTTTAATACAGGACTAAAAAATATAACTATAACAATTTAAACAGTCAGAATGGTGCAAAGAGACACAAACTGCTTCTGGATGAATAAACATTGACAAAAAAAATTCAAGAAAAGTTACCATGAATCTGAGTCCCACTTTACAGAAGGGACGATGGTCCCCTATAATGAGTGCTCCATTTGTCTTTTTCTAAACACAGATTTCTGAAAAATAAATGTAATATATATTTTCTGTAGAAGGAACATGATCTTATGCAGAGGGAGGTCTTTATTGCATTTCTTGTCCTTGTAGAGTACTTTACACTGAAAAGATTAAAATATTTGATAAAGTAAAATGAAAGAACATAAATAAAATATTTACAAATTAAGCTAATTTTAGTTCTGGTTTTGTATATTTTAAGTTATCACAATATCCATCATGGCATTTTGAAAGCCAGTATTTTAGAAATTTATGTAGGTCTTACATCTGGTAAGAATACAAAAATTCAGCAAGACCACCATGGCTTCCAGTATGATAATAGCTCCAGTTTAATAGATAGGGAATGTGCTTTCACGTAGACACCCCACGCTTCATCAGATCTTTACAAAACTCATTAAAACACATCATTATATGTAGTCTCAGTACAACATTTAATCATTTCATCAGAGATTGACTAATTAAATAATCACAAGTAATAAAACAATCAATTAAGAAACAGTTAGTCACTAGATAAAAGCAAGCTACTTAAAGCGATGTGCATCCAATACTGGCTTGATACAAATACTACTATTCAAGCCAGGGTATTAGTGTGCTTGCAACTTAAAAATCCATTTTAGCTCCACACATTCTATAAAATTATCATTATTGCCAGCCCTCTTATTGGGTAATACAATTTGCAAAACCCTAAATCTAAAACTATGCAATGAAAACTCCACAATGTGCATTGCTAGAGCATTGCCTAAATTCCCATGCTTGATGTCATTCAAATGGTGGTACACTCTGTCTCTAAGGTGCTTTGTGGTCTTATCTACATAGAAACAGTTACATCCATTACAAGTAGCCAAGTAGATAAGATTAGTAGTATTGCAAGTAGCTCAAAACCTGGGTTCAAACTCAAACTGCAACACAGGATGGATAAACTTTTGGGTATGCATCATACTGTTACACATCTTACATTTTTTACATGGATAAGTGCCAGGTTCACCCTCTATACTCAAGTTACAGGCTCTATTCCCACATAGTAACTGTTTCAAGTTCTGATTGTTCTTATATGTAAACGTGGGCATTTTTCCAACTAACTTCATCGCATTTCTATCTGCCATCAGGAAATGCCAATTCTTCTTCACAATGTCCTGCACCTTCCTATTATCTGTAGTGTATTTAATTATTAACTGAATCCCATATTTCCCATCACCTTGTGTGTAGCCCTTCCTTGGAACAAAGCCCCTAGTTTGAGATCTAGCAGCTCCATTAATAACCTCATCCTTTACCATGGAGAAGTCTGGCTCCTTATAACCTCTATCTAAAAACAATTGTTCGAGATGATCTACTTCACGTTCTAAACTACCCCTATCACTACAGATCCTTTTTATTCTATTCAGTTGACCTTTCATGATATTGGCGAAAACATGCGGCTGCATGCTACTAAGCAAACTGTTATGCCAACGTTCTTTACGAAAAAGGCCTGTAGTTATTTTACTTGTCTGTACGGTCTGTACTGTCTGAAGTGCCCCTGCAACCTATTTTATATTGGTGAAACCAAGAGAAAATTTAAAACGAGGTTGCAGGAACATATTAGAGATATTAGAAAACAGAAAGAGGAAAGTCCTATAGCAATGCATTTTTTGCATAAACATCATTGTGATCATACTTTGTTAGAGGCAACAATTTTAGAAAAAGTATTTGTTAGAATGGGGGTTAAATACGGATATTAACTGGAAATGTTTGCTTTAAATTTTCAATTATATAATTTTAATTATAACTGTTTAATTAATCAATTAGTAGTATATATATATATATATATATATATATATATATATATATATATATATATATATATATAGGGGAATTTTTTATTATGAATTTGTACTCTTTGAAGGCTGTTTTGGCTGAGGCGCTAAGTGCAATAAATCATTTCTTTGGATTTGATTCCAGTGTTGCTCTCTCTATATTTGCCTTTCCATTTGTGTGGCTTTTGTGTTCTCTTATGGCTTTGGATCCTAATTTGAACTTCCTCATGTTTTTCGTGAAGATGGTAATTTGTCTGCATCCACATCGGGTATTTCTGCTTCTCAGAAGTCTATGGATGGCTATATAGTGCATTGGTCTACTTCTTTTGTCAACCCTACTCAACCTAATGGTGTTGGACATGTTAGTTTATCTAACAACAGTGAGTCTATGTCAAATAGTTTTACTTCTAAACATGTGGAAGAAAGGCTACAGAGACATAACAATCCTTTTGCCGGTATTGGCAGTAAAAATACTGTCTATCTTCCACAGGAAGTACAAGATAATCTCAATGTATTTGAAAAGTTGATTTGCAGAGAGACCCGTTATCATTTTAACTTGTTGGGCCTAATTAGATACTCAGAACTAGATATTGCTCCCCGAGGATTACGAGCATTCAGAAGTCCATCCACACCATTTGATTCTACAAATTCTGTAGATGCAGCGTTTAAAGACAGATGGTTAGCTGCAGTGCATAAATGCACAATGGATTGGGTCAACATTTTAATAAAATGAAAGCAACTTTTACATAAAAAACTTAAACATGAACTTAACACCATGCATACTGAGATTTTGAATAAAATTGGTGCTTCTAAGGTTGGTGAGGTGTTCACCAACATGAAAGACAAACTAAATACTTTTGAAAATGAGCAAGTCAGCTTTAAATTAAATAAAATCAAGAGAGACTTGCATGATTACAGGCGTGGGTGTGCCTTTTTATGGGCAACTAAGAGACATAAATCTGCCGGTGCCAATAATAAATCGGGAACAAAAAAACAACTATCTGTTTCTTTTGCCTCTTTGGATGGTTTGGGGCATACTACAGACTCTGACATAGATACTGGATCATTTCCTCCACTGCCCGCAGCATTAGAACTGGAACTCCATCAACAGCATTTTCGGAATGATGGAGAAGGCGCCAAAAGGGGAGGCAGGAAGAGAGGATCTGGTTACTATCCTACAACGTATGAAGGACAATATACACAATATAAAAGAGGTAGATGGAACTGATTATATTTTTCAACATAGTGACTCCAATGTTGTTAATTTATCAGGTTGTCCACTTACTGACAAACAAAATTTTGTATTAAATCTTTGATTACAATTTGTTCCTACTGTTATACCAGCATTTCATATAGTAAGACAAGAAATATTTAGGTTTGTCAGAAAATTGCATCTTAAGTGTTTTTTTGCTGAACAATTGAATACACAACATGAACATATTGATATTGACATTGACAGCAATGAAGATAGTTTTTATTCTTGTGCTTCTGATATTTCTGATGTGGATACTTCACCGAATGCATATATGTTATTTGATACTGGCACAGTACCTTGTATAAGCAAATTCATTCCCCCTTATGTGAATAATACTGTTCGTTGTTTTTCAGAAATGCTTTGTTTCTCTATACAAGAACTTATACAACAGTATAAAAGTATACCTAATCAACAATTCAATATGACTAAAAATGAATGGCTTGCTCTTAAATATCTGATGGCCACACAGGATCTTATTATTAAGCCTTCAGACAAAGGCAATAAAATTGTTATACTTCATTATAGTCAATATTTGGACCTGTGCATGCAGTATTTGAATGATAATACAACATATGAAATATGTGATATGACCATGTATACTAAAGCTATGGAAAACTTTGTTGTGTTATTAAAAAAGGGATGTCGTTTAGGTTATTTCACCAAGAAAGATATTGATACAAAATTTAATACAGATGAATGTAGCTTAGCCAGTTTCTATTGTCTACCAAAATTAGTTAAAAATAATGTGAAACCTCCAGGAAGACCAATAGTTTCTGCAACTAATTATTTTCTACATAATGTGGGTCTTCCTATACATAATTTTTTATTACTCCATGTGGAGAAACTGGGTTCCTATATTCGAGACTCATTTGATTTTTTAGAGAAAATTTCAAATAAAAAATGGACTTCTGATATGTTTTGGATATTTACAGATGTTTGTAGCTTGTATACTAAGATCAAACATGAAGATGGCATAAAAGCATTACAATAATTTTTGGAAGATAGTCCTATGTCTCATTACATTATGGAGTTAGTGCATTTTTGCTTATTAGAAAATTATTTCAGTTTTAATAATGTCATATATCATCAATTGCAGGGTACAACTATGAGGGCAGCATTTGCCCCCATGCACGCAAATTTATTTATGGCCAAGTTTGAATTTGATTATATATATAAGAATAAATTTGTGGAACATGTTTTATTTTATTTTCGATACATAGATGATTTGATTTTTGTTTGCGGGGGGGGGGGGGCTAGATCAAGTCCCATATTTTTTATCTCAGTTGAATGATAATATCTACGATATCAAATTTGATGGGTTATAGTGTGGTGTTGAAATTGATTTTTTAGATTTACACTTAACTGGTGTAATAGATGGTTCCATTAAAACTACTGTTCATCGTAAGTTTGATGATATTAATCAATATTTACATGGTACAAGTTGCCATCCTGAACATACTATAAAAGCCTTACCTTATGGGGAAATAATTAGACTTTACA
>NC_056744.1:261086489-261221489 GCF_019279795.1 Protopterus annectens | reverse complement strand
TTAAATAAACAAATACATAAATTCATACATAAACACAAATTACACTCAAACTGATTATTATGTCAACCTTTTGCTGATAATGTTTTTGCAAGGGGTGTCAAAGCATTTCTCATATTTAACTCAAATGTGTGCAGGAAGTAATCCAGAAAACAGTTAAACTTAAGGATGTCTCTAGGACAACAAGCCAACAGCACTTGCTTTGCACTGTGTTATTATTCTTGTATATACTTTTGGATTACTTAAACATTATACTATTTTTACAAGCATACTTTCACAGGGTTGCATAACTGGTAGGTTGTATAACCTAGACTGCAAGCAAATTGTTCACTTTCTGTCAAGGACATGAATAATTTTTCAACTACATCAACATGATTACATATATTCTTCTGTAAGTTGTCAAGAGTGGTGTAATTTTGAACAAAAGAATTTGAGGATACTAAAAGTCTTAGTACTATATAATACAGAAAAAGTGATAATTCTCACATACAGAATAAATACTGAGGTTGCATTAACCACCCACCTTAATTTTGATAGGATCTTCTATCAGTGGTCTCAACCATTCTTTCCCTTTTATGAATGCAGGACACCATAGCTTTTATTTGAGGAGTCATTTTGCAGTTCCTACTGTCTGAAAAAAATGGATTCTATGATAATGCTGATAATGTGAGCAAGCTCAAAAATGCCACACAAATAGTTCACAATATTGCTGTAAAAAGGGTCACTTGATTGGAATATATGTCTTGTGACATTTCCTATTTTTTTAAAAACTTCGTATGATAACTTTAGCAGTTTTATTAGTTTGTAGTTTTGCTATGGTTCCCATTGTAAGCTTAAGGACCATAAGTGCAATCCTCAGAAAAGGAGGATTTCAAGTAAAGTTAAGGGAAAATACATGTTAACTTTGAAATTGTTGTAATTGGAGTGTCCCTTCTTCTCTCAGGTAATACAAGTTCAGATTTAGTACATATAAATAGCAGGGTTGTGAGGAGTGTAGCTCTCAAATTGTGGGATGCAAAGACCTTGCCCTCCTGCAAAAAAAAAAAAAATGCTTTTTAGGTGTAATAGTGAGGTTTGCACGTCTTTATTACAATCAGAAAAATGTACTTGTTTGGAGTTTCAGGATTCACCTTGAAGACTCCAAAAATTCCAATAAATTGCCCTTTTGTTGATTGTTTTTCCTGTCTTTCTTTCTTTGTTTTTTTTAAACATTTTTATATAATTTTAAAATGAACTGAAGTAGAATTACATGATCAAGAATTCAATTGAAGCAACATAGTATGAAACAACCTAAACCGAAAACTATATATACAATGTCCATAGCAAATATTAACATGAAACAATAGCACTAATATTTTTCTAACAGGTCTTTGAGTTTTTACCAAAATAGTTTCTTATGAATGACATGTCATAGTTTGATTAGATAAAGTTTGCATTTCCTTATTACATGCGGCTGTTGCTAGACAGATAAACTCTGAAAAAGATAGGAAATATTTAGTCTTCCAATTAATTGTAATACTCTTTCTGGCAATAGCTAGGATGGACCATAAGAGAGGCACCTGAGTTTTAGGAATAGAACCAGGAATTGGACATTAAATAAAATTACAGAGTCTGTTATATTACATTTATCTGACCACAAAGCTTTAGCAAAGTCTCTGAATTGTTCCCAGAATGGAGCAACCATTTGAAATTTCAGGATCATATGTTTGCAGTCAGCCTTTGAATCAGTCTCCAGAGCCATGGACAAGGGTAAGGTGGTCCACACAGCCTATCTAGACCTTGCCAAGGCCTTTGACACCATCCCCCACTCTGGAATCATAGATAAACTTACTAAGTTGGGCATTAATCCCTATGTCACCCAATGGGTTGCTAAATGGCTTACTGATAGAGCCCACACTGTAAAAGTAGCCGACTCCAAATCCAGCTCCAGACAAGTGACAAGTGGAGTACCTCAGGGTTCAGTCCTGGGGCCGCTCTTGTTTGGCATCTACTTCTCTGAAGTACAGATCAACACTAAGGGACTCTGGCTAACAAAGTTTGCAGATGACTGCACACTGGGAGCCATTATTGAATCCCCAAATGATGTGGATACTCTACAAAAGGGCCTTACAGAAACAGATGCTTGGTGCCAGAGCCATGGGCTCAAGCTCAATACCAAGAAATGTATTGTTATCCCCTTTGGGAAAAAACATGTATCCATGAATTACCATATAGGTGGCAGTACACTAAACACAGAAAGTGTGATAAGAGACTTAGGGACACAGGTGGACAGTGGTCTCACCTTCGATAACCACATCGCCACAACAGTCAGGAAATCCTTCTATGTGGCACACCTCATCACGAAGGGCTTTTCATCCAGAAAAAAGGAGGTCATTGTCCCACTGTACTCATCCCTCATTAGACCCACTATAGAATACAACACCCCATTTGGTATGTACCTCTCAAGACATCTGCAACAACTGGAAAGGCCTCAGAAATACCTCACTAAAAGAATCACAGGCCTAAAGCAGATGCCCTCGCTGACCGCCTTAAAAACTCCAGCTATACTCTGTCGCATATCGTCTACTCAGAGGCGATCTCTGCTTAACATACAAGGCCATGTCAAACCCAGAGCTGTTGGACATGCTACACTTAAAGAAATCCCAATCCCTCAGAGCTACACGCTCCAGGGATCTAAACCTTGTCATCACAATAAACAAAACATGTTGGAAGGATAGGTTCCTGACCCAGAGACTCCCCAGACTCTGGAATAGATTGCCCATACATGTTAAGCAGAGTGCCTCTTTGGACCTCTTCAAGAGGAACCTTGACGATTGGATGGGAGAAAGGAAATTCACCCCTGGGATCACGTCAGTCGCCCTGCTAGACAGGGGTCCAGGAAAGTAACTAATGTGGGAAGAAATAGCCAGGGAATTGTTATGGCTAGGCTTGTATAGGCCCTAGGGCTGATAGCCTAGTACCAACCTATGAACCTATGAACCTAAGCAGCCAGAGTATTATTACATCTCCAACATCTCATAGTTTCATTTTTATGAAAACGTGCAATTTTGGACAGAGTTAAAAAGCTTTTATGTAAAAGCATCCAAGTGAAGATTCTCCGGTAAATGCAATATGTGAAGATATTTACAGATTGCAAATATAACTTTTTATTGATGTCCAAAAATATTTCCTTATTTACTTTTGCAGAGTATTCCCAAAGGGATTTGTCAAAAGCCATAAAATCAGTTTTTAAAATTCTATAAATTGTAAATAGATTTGATTTATTTTTATATTCAATAGTATTAATCTGAAAAAAGATTTCCAAAATCTTTGGTACTGGTTTAGTACTCATACTTAAGGACACTTGTATACTGTTATACATAAAGTCTGTTAAGGCCTGAATGTCTAACCAATTGTTATTAGTTGTACTATATCTAGCTAGTAGATTTTGTGCAGAAGTTATTTTATTTCCATCTAAAAGTTAAAGCCAAAATTTAAAATTATTTTCCGCAAACTAGTTATTCTATTTAAATTGGAGGAGTTTAAACAACCAGTAGTATATGCTATAGGGAACATCAAAAACTACACCTGTTTCAGTAGATAATTGCTATTTATAACAGTTTTGAAAATGTCTAGAGTGTGCTTAATGCCAAAAACATAAGTAATGGTAGTTTTAATATTTATACAGTAAAATTTTAAAGCCCATTATGCTATATTAATATTGGCCATGACAGTCAAAGTCATTTCAGCTGTTATGTTTGAACCTAAACTTACTTCAGGTAAGGATTTCCAATTAGAGCTATATGATGAGTTAAGCCATAAACTAATAAGGTTTAGAATAGCTGACTTAGTGTAAAGTTAAATATTGGGGAATCCAATACCATTTTCTCTCCAGGCTCTTACATACTATTCATAAGATATTTTTGCCTTTTGAGAATGCCACAAAAATCTTAATAGTAAAGAGTTTAATCTTTTTAGAATTTTATTAGGGGGTGGTATGAGTAATGACTGTGCAAGGTATAGTATTTTTGGTAAAATTATTATTATTTTTACTAATATAAGCCTATCCTCGATTGGAAAGAAAACTTTATTCCCACTTTCAATTAATTTTCAGATATTATTAATTATGTTTTTGTAATTTAATGATACTGTTTCCTTCCATTTTGTTTTAATATTTACACCAAGATATTTAAGTTGATAGTTCCTCCAATTAAAATCTTTAATTTTTAAAGGAAGACTTTTTTATGTATTAACATTACTTCTATTTTATCATGATTAAATTTTAATCCAGAAAGTTTCTCAAAGTATTTCATTGAATTAACAATATTCCCAATGAAAATTCAATGTTATTTATAGTTAATAAGATATCATCTGCAAATAATTGAATTTTAAAATTATAATTACCACTAACAGTGAAACCTTTTATGTCATCATTATTTCTAATAAATGTGGCAAAGGGTTCAATTGTTGATACTATTATCTTGCACCCTTCTCCCCAGGATAAAACCAGTTTGATCCTCTTTAATCAAATTTGGTATTATATTGTTTAATCTTTTAGTCAATATAGTCATAAACATTTTATGGTCTACATTCAATAATGTAATGTGGTGGTACGAAGAACACAACTTTGAGTTTTTATCTTGTTTTAAAATAGGAGAAACCAATGAATATTTCCATGAAGGGGAAATATTCAAAGAGTTTCTAATTTCAAAACAAACACTGTAGCAAAAAGAGGATGAACTCAACTGGAACTTAGTGTAAAAAACGTTTAATAAACGCTTTTGTCAATAAAGACTTCTTCTAAAATATACAAATACTAATATATATATATATATATATATATATATATATATATATATATATATATATATATATATATATATATATATATATATATATATATATATATATATATATATATATATACACACACAAATATATATATATATATATATATATATATATATATATATATACACATATATATATATATATATATATATATATATATATATATATATATATATATATATAGACATATATGTGACCTATCAAAACATCTATTCCTTATAACATCTAAATTCAAAACATCAAGACCATAACATCTAAACTTCAAAATATCTAAAAGTCATAACATCGAATCTCAAAACATCGAAAACAACAAAGCAACTATAAATGACATTCCACACACTGTTTTCTACGTTTCTGCAGGGGGAAAGCCCCCCTGCACCCACCACACACCCTGCAAATTAAATATACCAACTCCAAGATTGCACTACAGTGGAGGAAAAAGTTAATTTCCTAACCCCACTGTAGTGCTATCTCGGAGTTGGTATACTTTATTTACGGGGGGTGTGTGTGTGTGTGTGGGGGTGGAGCTTTCCACATGGGAGGTGCAGGGGGGCTTGGCCCTCTGCAGAAACATAGTAAACAGTGTGTGGGATGTTATTTACAGTTGCTTTGTAATTTTCAATGTTTTGAGATTCGATGTTATGAGTTTTAGATGTTTTGAAATTTAAATGTTATGGTCTTGATGCTTTGGGGTTAGATGTTATGACCATTCAATGTTTTGATAGGTAACTATATATGTATATATATATATATATATATATATATATATATATATATATATATATATATATATACATATATATAGGTTCATAGTTTCATAGGTACTAAACTTGGCTAATGGCCCTGGAGCCTTTACAAGCCTAGCCCATAGGATTATCCTGGCATCATGCCACCCAACCTTAGTTCCTAGTGTCTCTGTTGAGTAGAGCCACTGGAGTGATTCCCCAGGGTGAATTTTCTATTTCCCATTCATTCATCAAGATTTCTCTTGAAGAAGGCCAGTGAGGTTCTCTGTTTGACATGTATGGGAAGTCTGTTCCATAGCATGGGCAGTCTGTGGGTTATGACCCTGTCCCTTCAGCATGTTCTGTTGATTGTGGTAATGAGGTTGAGATCTATGGAGCATGTGGTGTGGAGGGATTGGGATTTCTTTAGATGTAGCATTTCTAACAGAGCTAGGTCAGACATGGCTTTGTAAGTCAAGCAGAGATCGCCTCTAAGTAGGTGATATGAGACAGAGAATAATTGGAGTTTTTTGAGTCTGTCCATATAGTACAAGTGTTTAAGGCCTAGGATCCTCTTTGTGAGGTACATTTATGGCCTCTCCAGTTGTTGCAGGTGTCTAGTGAGGTACATGCCAAATGGGGCATTGTACTCGATGATTGGTTTAATGAGGGAAGAGTAGAGGGAGACAATGACTTCTTTCTTCCTGGAAGCAAAACCTTTAGTAATGAGATGTGCCACATAGGACTTTCTGACCACAGTGGCAAAGTGGTGGTCAAAAGAGAGGTTGCTGTCAACCTGTGTTCCAAGATCTCTTATAATGCCTTATGTGTTCAGTGGACTACCATCAATGTGGTAATTCAAGGGAACCAGGTTTTTCCCAAAGGGGATGAAGACACTTTTTTTTGGCATTGAGCTTAAAGCCACGGTTATGACACCAGTCGTTGGTCTCATTGAGGCCTTTCTGTAGGATGTCAACATCACTTGGGGAGTTAATAATAGCTCCCAACTTGCAATCATCTGCGAACTTTGTCAGGCATAGTCCCTTCGTGTTGGCCTGGACTTCAGAGAGGTAGATACCAAAAAGGAGAGGACCCAGGACCGAACCCTGTGGGACTCCACTCGTGACTGGTCAGCAGTCTGACTTGAAGTCAGTTACTTTCACACTGTGGGTTCTATCTGTGAGCCAGTTTGCAACCCACCTAGTGATATAGTGGTTGATGCCTAGCTTAGTAAATTTTTCTATGATTCCTGAGTGTGGAATGCTATTAAAGGCCTTGGCCAGATCAAGGTAGGCTGTATGAACCACCTTACTTTCATCCACAGCTCTGGTGACTGAATCAAAGAAGTTGACCAAGTTAAACAGGCATGATCTACCTTTCACAAAACCAAACTGTGTAGGATCCAGAGTTTGGAGTTTCCCTATATCCTTGTTTATTAGGTCCATGATGATGCATTCCATAGCTTTGCATATCAGATCATATATATATATATATATGAAATCATCCATCATAAAATCATCCAAAGCAAATTTCGAGAGAAAAATAGCTAAAGACTCAAAAGACAATCATAAGGCCTTCTTTAGCTATGTTAGAAACCTGGGAGGAAACTCCCAGATATGCTCAGAGCTAGTTCAAAATGATGTGAAGATTACTGATCCTACAGACATTGCCAACATACTGGCTGACAGGTTCAGTGCAAACTTCTCCCCCCCAAAAGGAGAGATATCTATACCAAACGATTGCAGCCCCCCAAACATCTCCAGCGCCCAAGTGAGAACTGCTCTCTCCAAAGCAAAAAACACAGCATCCATGGGACCTGATGGTGTCCCCGGCTGTGTGCTCCATGAACTCAATGAGGAATTAAACCCACAGCTATGACAGCTGTTTAATCAAAGTCTTACCTCTGGATACGTACCCAGGGAGTGGCGCACTGCAACTGTGGTACCACTTCACAAAGGCGGTGCCTCCACCGACCCTGGAAATTACCGCCCATTAGCTTGACAAGCCTTATCTGCAAAGCCATGGAGAGGATCATAATGGACCTCATAAATAAAGACATAGGGAATTTGCAGACTTTGGATCCAACCCAGTTTGGCTTTGTCAAAGGCAGATCATGCCTTTTAAACTTGGTTGACTTTTTCAAACAGTCACCAAAGCCATTGATGAGGGAAAGGCAGTCCATACAGCCTACCTCGATCTGGCTAAGGCCTTCGATACAATACCCCACTCGGGTATCATTGAAAAACTCATCAGCTTAAATGTCAACCCATACATCACAAGATGGGTTGCAAACTGGCTGAGTGACAGAACCCACAGGGTCAGAGTTGCTGGCGCCATGTCAGACTCAAAGCCTGTCACAAGTGGTGTCCCACAGGGCTCAGTCCTGGGCCCACTCTTGTTTGGCATCTACTTTTCCGAAGTACAAGCAAACACAGGAGGGTTATGGCTGACAAAGTTTGCAGATGACTGCAAACTGGGCGCCATAGTAGAAAACACATCTGACACAGATATCCTTCAGAAGGGTCTCACAGAAACGGATAACTGGTGCCAGAGCCACGGCCTAAAGTTAAATGCCAAAAATGCATAGTCATACCCTTCGGGAAAAACAAGGTTACCCCTAGCTACCAAATAGGTGGCAATCCACTGAGCACAGAAGAAGTTATCAGGGACCTGGGGACCCAGGTTGATAGTAGTCTGTCATTCGACACCCATGTAGCTAAAGTAGTTAGGAAGACCTTCTACATTGCCCACCTTATCATGAAGGGATTCTCATCTAGATCAAGGGAGGTCATAGTCTCCCTTTACTCATCACTCATCAGACCAATGATTGAGTACAATGCCCCATTCGAATGTATCTGACCCGACACTTGCAGCAGCTGGAGAGGCCACAAAAGTTCCTCACCAAAAGGATAAAGGGTCTCAAAATCTGTCCTATGCTGCCCGACTGAAAGAACTCCAGCTCTATTCAGTCGCCACGCTTGCTCAGAGGTGACCTTTGCCTAACATACAAGGCCATGTCAAACCCAGATTTGATGAATATGCTTCACCTCAAAAATCTAGATCCATCAGAGCCACAAGGGCGGAGACTTAAACCTTGACACGGCTATTAATAGGACGTGCTGGAGGGATAGATTCATCACCCAAAGACTCCCTATGCTGTGGAACAAAATCCCGGTACATGTGAGGCAGAGCACCTCGCTGGCCTTGTTCAAGAGAAATCTTGACGAATGGATGGGAGATCGCAGATATACCCCAGGGATTACCTCAGTGTCACTGCTCGACAGAGGCACAGCAAAATAATGGGTATAGTTCCCCATACTAAAGGGGTGGCGTAAGCCACAAAACGATGGGCTAGGCTTGTAAATGCCCTCGGGCAGATAGCCTAGTATGAACCTATGAACCTATGAACCTATATATATATATATATATATATATATATATATATATATATATATATATATTTACATATATGTGTGTGTGTGTATGTGTACACACACACCCATTAACCTGCTAATCACATCAATTAACAAACAACTGAGAATTAAATTAATATACTATTAAACATACAATAAGATAATCATTTTAAAAAATAATGAACACAGTAAAACCTCAACTCTACAGGATCAATTTCTGGTCCACTAAAAAACACTCTATATTAATCATATCATTCAGACCTGGTGGACTGTCAGCCCCCAACCTTAGCTGCCATAGAGTCTCCCTTCTCTCCACACTATTTTTGATGTTACCACCCCGTAAATCATTGTCAATATGTTCCAAGATGGAAAAAGTAAATTTCTTATATAAAGAACATACTACAGAGTGTCTATATAGGGCATTATTTTCATCCCTTGTTTTTATAGCATAATAATGTTCTTTAACTCGTTTACCCAAATGTCTAACAGAAGGCGAGAAGCCGAGGTACCAGAACGTTGTGCAATAAAGAAGTATTGTCCTGTCTGTGGTATTCCTGTTCCTATTTTCGTTGTGTTTCTGCTGCTAAATGTGATTTGGAGTTTGGGATCATTTATGTTTGGATACAAATTTCTTATAGTCATGCCAATATAGAATGCAGAACATCCTGAACACAAAGCAATATATACTACATTTTGAGTATTATAACTGAATCTGTCAGGAATGTTAATAATACTTGTCAAATGTGGCAGACTAACATAATGCCCCTCATGAATGTATCCACAAGTGTTACAACTATAACACTTGTCCATACCTCTAGCCCTATCTGATTTAGGAAATGGATTTTTTGTCTCATTTTTCAATAGCAAATTTTTAAAAGTGTGAACTTTCAAATACATGAAACAAGGGTTGTTGCCCAGAACTGCTTGTAAATCACTATTACCAGAAATATTTTTCCAATTCTTATGTAAGACAACCATAATCTTTTCACTATCTGCTGTCATATCTGCAGCACATTTATACAGAATAGAAAAAGAACCAGTAGAATCAATCTCATTAGTGGAATCTTTTAATGATAAACCCTTTTCTAAAATAGGAGGGAAATCTGTTCAACTCATATTCTTAATGTCAGAAGCAATACTGTGTAACAAAGACAAGGGATAGACCCTATAAAGAAACAACTCTGTAATAAAATCCATCTAATCGGAAAATAGCATATCATCAGTGGTCATACAAGAAGCTCTAATGTATTGACCCTTAGGAACATTCCATTTTATGTGCCAGGGGTGGTTACTACAATAATGCAAATAGTATTTAACATGTGTGTTTTTCCTGAAAATCGCACTAGAAAAACTTTTTTCAGAAATACTCCAACTTAAACCTACATCTAAATAGTTCACACAGTAAACACATTCACCTAAAGTGAAAGTCAAAAAATCACAACTAGCGTTAAGTTGTGCAGTTCTACGGGTCCTTTAAAAACAAAAAAAAATAAACTATCAATATATCTGTAGTAAAATAACACCAGTAGCAAAGCCAGTAGTGAGTAAGATCTTTTTTTCCCACCAACCAATAACCAAAGCAGCAAAAGCTGGGGCTACTGTGGCACCCATCGCCACCCCTTGATGCTGCTTATAGAATATTTTTATTAAAAATAAAAAAATATTTTCCAACTATAATTCTAACAAAGAGCTGCATGTTTTTACTGAAGAGTCTGACCAAGTAGTATATTTTCCCAAAAAATTAGACACATACTCAAGTCTCTTAACCTGAGGGATAAAGGTATATAAAGAAACCATGTCTACTGTCATAATAAAAAAGTTGTTATCAACCAAGTTGAAAACATTGTCACCTTGACTAAACAAGCTGATCTGGTTTAAAAAATACCAGGAATCTTTAATAAAAGAAGGGAAGTTTTGAACCAAGGGAGTTCAATAACCTATCCAGATAAAGAAATATACCTTCTGTAACATCTTCTGATGAGGAAACTATAGAGGGCAGATTGGTTAAATTCTTATGGAACTTGGGTATACCAAACAGTATACCCACTCTAGGATTATCAACAATAAGAAAATCACATACTTCTCTAGTCAAATCTCTGTTCATAAGGTGATCATATAATGCATACCTGATGAACCTGTAACTTCTTTCTATAGTATAATAATTAACCTCCATATATTCATTAACATTGTTTAAAACATTCTCCATTGCTTGGTTGTAATCAGCTGTATGCATTATAACCAACCCACCACCCTTGTCTGCCCTCATAAATATTAAGTTCTGCTTGTTTTGAAGCTCTATCCTCATGATCTAAATTAAAATAAGAATGCATAGGTTTTTTCTTCAATGACATTCTAATTTTCTTAGTACAAAACACATTGAACACTTTTAGTGTGTTATGTAAGGCAGGGTTACAAATGGAAGGCTTTCTAATAACATTAGATGTCCCAAAGTTAACATCTTTCAAACTAAACATAAGGTTCAATTTCCTAATATACAGCTTTAATTCTAACAAAGTATTAGCCAGATTAGCACGCTTACTAGGTACAAAATTTAACCCTGATTTGAGCAAACATACATGTGACTCAGATAATTCAAAGTTTGACAAGTTGTAAAGTTTAGTGCCTAGGCTCAAATTAGAATTCAAACTCACTTTAAAGTTCATATCAGCAATTACCTCCGAAAATGGCTCCTTCCTCGCCCCTGTTTTGGTCCTGAAGCATTCTTTGACACTTTGCCATTTTTTGAGTTTGTTCTGTTATTATTTCAAACAGAATACACATTAGAAGAATTCATACTGGATGTAGTTTGTGTCGATGGTGCAGTGGAAGTAGAAGAACCTCCCCCATGATGACATATGACCACTGGTGATATACTATTTTCCAATTAGATGGATTTTATTACAGAGTTGTTTCATTATTATGCTATAAAAACAAGGGATGAAAATAACACCCTATATAGACACTTTGTAGTATGTTCTTTACATAAGAAATTTACTTTTTCCATCTTGGAACATATTGACATTGATTTAAGGGGTAATAACATCAAATATAGAGTGGAAAGAAGGGAGACTTTATGTCAGCTAAGGTTGGGGGTTGACAGTCCACCAGGTCTGAACAATATGATTAAAATAGAGTGTTTTTTAGTGGACCAGAAATTGGTCCTATAGAATTGAGGTTTTACTATTTTCATTATTTTTTTAATGATTATTTTATTGAATGTTTAATAGTATATTGCTTTAATTCTCAATTGTTTGTTAATTGATGTAATTAACAGGTTAATAGGTGTGGGTACACACACACACACACACACACATATATATATATATATATATATATATATATATATATATATATATATATATATATATATATATATATATATATATATACATATATATATATATATATATATATATATATATATATATATATATATATATACCAGCATGGCTTAGTATTCGTGTATTTCTGAAGAAGTCTTATTGATGAAAGCATTTATTAAATGTGTTTTATGCTAAGTTCCAGTTGAGTTCATCCTCTTTTTGCTACAGTGTTTGTTTTTTTTTTTATTTCTTAGTTTACACTGCTATTTTTTTGAGTTTCTAATTTCATCAAATGCACTTATTTTAGGATATTATCAGGAATTGTTTTATATAATTCTGAAATTAATCCATCTAATCCAAGGGCTTTATTGCACTTTAAACTCTTTTTTTGGTCTTTTAGTTGATTAAGAGTAATGGATTTATCTAATTTATCATGTTGTTCTTTCAATAATTTTTTTTTATATTTTCCTACAGAAAGCAATCAGTTATATCACTATCATCAAGAGCTAGATCTTTATTATTAATTTCTTTGTAAGGTTTTCTAAATGATTTCAAAATACCTTTCTAGTTTGTTACTCTTTTAGCTTTGTTATTCAGTTGGTATGTAATTTCTTTAATATAATTTATAGTAACCAATGCTTTCTGATAGAATTATATACAGTAAAACTGGTTTTGCCTCATAGAAATGGCATATATATGATTTGCTAAAACGGCTTTTCTCATTGTAACAGCGTGTATTGGTAAAACTGCTGTCTCTCATAATAACAGTGTAATAATTTTTTAGGAATAGCATACAAAATACAGAGCATGCAAATGCAGGAAGAAATAACAAGAATGTGCTTGCATGGCATATTGTGTTTCTAAATGATTAGCTTAACATAATGTGCTTATGTAAAATAACAATAGGTATTATACTTTTGAATGTTTTTGTTGTTTTTCCTTCACAAGTAACAGAGGTTTGGTAATCATAATAACCATGTGATATATTTTAGAAGAGCATGTGATACACTGGCTTATCAGAATGTGCTTGCGTGGAACAAAAAAAAAATATATATATATATATATATACATATATATATATATATATATATATATATATATATATATATATATATACTTAAGAGACTTGTTGAGCTAGCCTAAACAGTTGAATGCACACAGATATTCAAGCTAAAGGGAAATGGCTAAGATTTTAGAAAAAAAGTTACAACTATCCTGTCAATGAAAGAACATTTTGGCATGCTGAGAACTAGATTTCTCTGGATGAGCATGCCTATCACAGCAGAAAAAGGTACAGACTATCCTATTAATGAAAGAATATTTGTGAAAGAACATTTCAGCTTGCTGAAGGAACTGGTTCTCTCTAGACTGAGTTAAGAATATAGACAAAGAAGGCATCAATACAGGAAAAGACTGTTTTCATCATGGACAACGTTTTGAAAGTGTAAAAATGGTTGCAAATACTTTTTTGTGGACATTTTCTAATCTGAGTCAGTTGAGGAAGTGCAGTGTACGTGGCAATAATATATCTGTGTTACAAAGAAAATGTTTATAATTTCACAGTAGTGCTTGGTTGACTTGTTTCAATAAATCTCTTATATGAATATACAGTTGAAAAGTTTGTCTGTGTACATACTGTTAATTCAATTTAACACTTTTGATCTTATTCCTAGTCTATGTACATTTTTTAGGATTTACAGTATAAGTTTGTAACAAGTTTCTCCAAATTTATTACAATGTTTTGATTTAGTATTTCTAAATATTTGTGGTTCAAAGTTTTTAATTCCACAGATTTATCTTTATCAGATGGTTTTAACTTTAATTTTAAACTATCAATTTCTGTTTGAAGCATCTTTAATTCATTAGACAATTCCTTTTTTATTAAATACCAATTTTTTACTCTGCCTTAAATATAGGCCTTTAGGGTGTCCCATAAAATAACATCAGAGACTTCACCATTATTGTTAGTAACCACAACAGTCTTTAACTCCTTCAAAAGACATTCTTTGAACCCTTTAGTTTTAACTATATATGCTGGTATTCTTTGCCAATGTACTAATTCATTAGATTTTAAACTAAGTTTAAAGCTAATAGCATTCTGATAAGACAAAGGACAAGATGTTATTAATGCTTCATCTACTTTGGAGTATAGCTCATTAGATACAAAGACTTTATCAACATTTGTTTGAGTACCAAATCTATGTGAATATTGAATATAATTTAGGGAGTTTTCCATTTTTAACTCTTAAATATTCCTGAGGTTCTTCACGTTCGTAAAATTAATTAGCTGTTTAGTGGTACCAGTTATTTTAGGATTCCTTAGTAGTATCATTTTCTGACAGTAAACAATTGAAGTCACCAGCCATTAAAACGTTACCCTTTGTATGCTGAGCTACAATGCCCAAATATGTTTTTTGCTACTTTAGATCCCATTCTAGAAGTCAGATAGACAAAGTATTTGATTTATTATCAATTTTAAGTACAACTATCCCCATCATACCATTTTTGTCAATATAAAAGTCAATCAACTTAGGTGCAACTAAAGACTTCTTCTAAAGCATTATGGCACCACTCCTTTTAGCATTATAATAGTAATCAACCAAAATGAAGTATTTATTACATGTAAATACATTTATGGTTTTCTTTATTAAATGTGTTTCCTGTAAAAAAAAAAAAAAGCTATAGCAGTTTTATTTATTTTAAAAAACTACTTCTCTTCATTGGATTATTTAAACCATTTATATTCAGTGAAATACACTCATAAATTTTCATTGATACATGTTAAAAAGTCTAGCAAATGTAAATGTTTTTTATATATTTGGCAGTATTTAGGTTTAATATTTTTGTGTTATGGACAAATGATTATGAATGTTCAACCAAACCAAAAAAGGAGCCAGCACAAATCTTGTTTGAAAATAAGTATATTAAAAAATACACATAATATACACCATTATGACAGACTGCATATACATATGCAATAAGAACAAACTGCACAAACCAGTTTCGGCTAAACAGCCTTCCTCAGTGTGACCAAAATAGTAAAGACCATTGCATTCAAAAGCAGCCCATTGATATATAGGCATACAAATAGGACAGAGACCAATCAAAATAATACACAAATAAAGTAATCAAAACTGTTCATTTAAACCGGAAGGAAAGAGCTCACCCAGTTTAACAATCCACTTTTTTTCTTTGATGTCCAATACTTGATGTAAACCAGCTAGATCATTATTTTTATGCACAATACAATCAATAATAGTACATCTGAACAAACCAGTCTGATGATTACAAATATGCTTATATAGTGCACTAGTTTGCTTATGTATCCTAATATCACTCAAGTGTTCACTAATTCTAAGCCTGAAAGGCCTAGAAGTTTGTCCCACATAAAAAGCTTGACAAGAGCAACTAGCCAAGTAAATAATCCAAGCTGAGCTGCAATTGCCAAAGAAATCTATGTCATAAACATCTGAAGTGTTTTTACTAGAGAAACAAGTGGTTTTATATAAATGTGAACAACTTGAGCAATGACCACATGGATGACAACCTACCAACTTATGCCCAGTGATGGTCCTTTGTGTCAATATTTTTTCTTGCTGGGCCCTTTTATAATGAATAAACAAAGACCCCAAGGATCTGCCCCTATGAAAAGAAAAGGCACATTTATCATCCAATATATCCATAAAAGGACCCCCCCCCCCAAAAAAAAAAATTTTTTCCAGTGTCTAGAGATTATATCCATAAAGGATTGGGTATTTTTGCCATAAGTGGTGACTAGCCTAATCTGTGACCCCTGAACAGAAACCCATTCCTTATACCTTAATAATTCAGATCTCTCCTGTGATTCTGCATACTGATTGGCCACATGGAAGTCACCAACCCTGTATCCTCGGGCTCTAAATCTGGCACATAAATCCGATTTAAAAAACTTGTGAGAGGCAGTATTAGAACATATTCTTTTAACCCTGAGAAATTGAGACTTCGGGATATTCCTGATGACATGTTGGGGGTGGAAGCTAGACGCATGAAGTAGAGTGTTATATTGAGGAAATTTGCAGAACACCTGTGTTGCTAAAGTATTAGAAGGAGTTTGTGTAACCAAAACATCCAAGAATGTTATCTCTTGTTGATGCCAAGTTAATTTACACTCAATACCCCAAATATTTTTATTCAGGTATTCCACACATTCCTCAGGATACCCAGCGTCAGTCCTCCACACAAGCCAACAGTCATCAAGATATCGCCTCCAAATATCCATTTCATCAAGGTAAATGTTATGACTCCTATCATAAATAAGTGCCTCTTCTATATAGGCCATAAATAAATCAGCATATATGGGGGCAAAAGATGCCCCCATTGCCATGCCACAGACTTGCCAAACGCATTGTTGCTGGAAATAAAACATGTTCTTATCAAGGACATATTCAGCTAGACATACTAAAAAGGTGTTAAATCCTGGTCTATATAAATCAGTCCTGTCTAGCCAATACTGAAGTGCCATCAGGCTCGCCCAATGAGGAATGTTAGTATACAGGGAGGTGACATCCAAAGTGCACAACAACCATTCGGGTTCCAATTGGAGATCCGAAATAATTCCCAAAAACTGTGTTGTGCCTTGAATCCGTGACCATATATGAGAGGGTTTCAGATGTTGAGTGAGGAACTCAGAGATAGGTTCTGTTAATGAGCCCCTCCCAGAAACAGTGGGTCACCCAGGGTGATGAACAGGGTCCTTATGGATTTTAGGCAATAAGTAGAGGTATTGTTGTTTGGGATGGTCCACCTTCAAATGAAAACAAGTCTCTTTAGGAATAATACCCTCTTCAACTGTTTTATCCAAAAAACTGTCAATCTCAGACTTGGATTTCATAGTGGGATCTAAAGGCATGATCATATAATATTTACAATCCATTATCTGTTTAAAACTTCCTTGATAATAACCTATCCAATCTAGGATCACCACCGCTCCTCCCTTGTCAGCAGGCAAAATAACAATGTCATTATTAGACTTAAGTTCTGCTATACAGAGGCGTTCTGCCCTTGTAATATTATCATGCATCACACCATCTTTGGCAAGCTGCAAATGCAAATCCCTGAGAACCCTGTTCTGAAAAATAAAAGCAACTGGTGACAGGGGGGGTTTTGAACATGGACTTCCAAAAACGGAAAGTATCAACATCGTAAGAGGCATCCTGGTCCTTGAAAAACAGGCATAAATTGAGCAGGCGGCAAAAATTAATAACATCCTGTACAAACTCTTGTTCGGATACATAAAACTAGGCACAAAACTTAAACCTTTGTTCAAGATTTTTATTTGTAAGTCAGATAAGGCATAGGAGGAAATATTATGTACATTAGAAGAACCATTTAACACAGAATTATCATCCTCAGAATACCCTCCAAATCTGGAGGGACCCTTATGTTTCCTCCCCCCCCCTCTTCTTGACTTAACTCTAAAGGGTGACCCGAGTTATTAGCTGTATTGTTCCTCTTGGAAATTGGTGACCTATCTGTTTGACTGTCTTCCCCTTTAGGGTTGGACGAAGTGTCCTCACCAGCTGTAAGCACATCCCTACTTCTTTTCTTAAGAATGGGCTTCATTCTTTTTGGTTTGATTGATTTGGAATTGGGCATCAAAAACCTGACATTCTTATGTATCTCAAATGGTCTCCCTCTATCAAAGTCATCAAGGTCCCTATTAAACTTTCTAATTTTCCTCTCCTTCAAAGTGTTTTCTAATTCCAAAAGGTCCTTACCTAACTGACTCACCCCAGACACATAACATGGCAAATCTTGAAATTTCACTAGCCCCTGACCAAGAATTTCCACTTCACAGTTTTGTTGTTGTATAAATAGTATGCCACAAGAGCACTGACAAAACCCATAGAGGCCTGTTTTTGAACTGCCAGCCAATCATCAAGCAAAGTCTGATCAGTTTGTGGCACTATGGGCTGAAGCTTCACACGGAGCCCTCTACAGGAAATTTGTTTATATTGATATGTCTTAAAAAGACGAAGATGCCATACATTACTTCTAAGATGCTTAATGCCTTTCATTAATTTTGTAAAGGCCATTTGACATTCATATGCCAGATCAGTACTAGGATTTGATGGACCACCCGATACCTGCTGCGAAGCCAAACCAAATAATCCTAAGTCATTGGTGTTGGAAGACAAACCCCTAATAATAGAAGCCAAAGCCATAACCACTTAATATAATCAAAGCGACCCAATGTGTGTCACCAAACCATAAAAAATAGGCCCAATAACAAAAAGAAATCCAAACCAATGAGGCACGCACATAGGACTGATGGTGCTCGGTCCAAACCACAACAATATATCTGAAAAGAAGGGACCAGCACTCAATGGCAGCAGATAAAAGTAATTTTATTAGGATTGTATAAACAACCTAATTTAGGTGCACAAACCGGTTTCGGCTATCACAGTCTTTCTCAATGTGACTTATCCAAGAAATACAAATTCAAACCATGATGCATCCAGCTACTTAATTTATACTCACTTCTTAAAGTGGTAAAACCCATATTCATTTGGTGATTCATACTACTAACAAATCATATTTGACTGGTAGATTCAATGACCATCTTAAACAGTTAGATTCACCACAAATCACATATTTATGCAAATAATAATATTCACAATATATAATGAAAGCATTCAGATTATAATCAATACCGTGGTGAAATCTATTACAGACAATACAGAAGTGATACTTATATAACAAATTCCGAACACCCAAATCAATTATAATAATAAGTAAAGGGTGTCTGCATAATAATATGCATAATGTGGATTATATTTTAAAAAAGCATATTATTATTTATGATATATTTGAGAATGTTGGGTGTTTGTCACAACTGACAATTATGTATCCATTCTGAAGAATTGTTGGATACCAGGAAATATTGGTTGGATTATTATTAAGAATAGAGTAGTTGACTGATGTGTCTAGGATTATAATAATGGATTATCTCAATATGGTTCTGGTATGGATGTGGCATACCTAGCATTTATCCTTCATGTACATGATATTCATTAAGTCCAGGTTTAAAGAGGGCCCCAAGTGTGGTAATCCATCTTTGTTCCATATCATTAAGTTTGGTGCCACCCCATCTTAAAGTTTCTATGTAATTGTATTCTGTCAATGATAATAAACTGGAATGAAGCTGTGGTGTGTTGTTTGGTGTGTTTGTATAAGGCATTAGTTATCCGCCTGTTTCTGATGGAACTGAGGTGTTCGCTGATTCTAATCCTCATTGGCCTGGAAGTCTGGCCTACATAGAAAGCAGAGCAAGAGCATCGAGCCAAATATATCACCCAATCTGAACTGCAGTTGCCAAAGGTTTTTATATTAAAAATCTTGGATGTATTTTTACTAGTAAATTCTTTAGTTTTCCAGATATGTTGGCACAAACTGCAATGTCCACATGGGTAACAACCAACTAGTGTATTCCCAAACAATGTAGTCTGATGTTTGATGCCAGGAATATAACGTTTGTAATGTGCAAAATTGGACTGAATAGTCCGTCCTCTCCGATAGGAAAATGAGCAACTTTCAGGGAGAATATCTCGAAGAAATGAGTTGGACTGTAATGTACCCCAATGCTTGTTAACAATTTGTCTGAACCATTTGGTGTTATTACCATACGTAGTGACCAGCCTGATCAGTTGCTTGGCCAACTGAAGCCCTTCTGTAGATCTGTTATATTTAAGCAAATCATCACGACTTTTTGTGTCAATTTGTGCAACTGTTTGGTTGAGCTGATTTATGTTATATCCTCTATCCACAAATCTGGTGGTTAGTTCGGTTGTTCTTTTGGAATATTCCGTATTAGATGAACAAATCCTTTTAAGGCGCATGTATTGTGATTTAGGAATGTTGGTAATAATGTGGTGGGGATGAGAACTTGTTGCATGCAGAATCGTGTTGTACTGCGGAAACTTTCGATGTATTGTTGTCGATAAAGTATGATCCGCAAGTCTGTTGACTAAAACATCCAAGAACACAATTTCTGTATATCCAATATTAATTGTAAATTCTATATCAAATGGGTTCTTGTTGAGATATGCCACGAACTTGGTAAGAACATCCTTACTACCCCGCCACACCAACCAGCCCATCTAAATACCTCCGCCATATGTCCATGTATTCCAAATAGATGTTTCGCTCAATGTCATAAATGAAATGTAATTCAAAATATCCCATGAAAAGATCGGCATAAATGGGAGCAAAAGAAGCTCCCATTGCTGTGTCCTTAATTTGCCAATAGGGGATCCCTTCAAAATAGAAGATTTTTTTTGTAAAACAAACTTAGTTAGTTGAATAAGAAAATTATTAAATCCTGTTAGATATAATTTTGATTTCTGTTAGCCAGTATGTTACAGCCAGAATGCCAGCTTCATGTGGGATGCTTGTGTATAGTGATGTTACGTCTAAGGTGCACAAAAGCCAATTTTCCTCCAATTGGGAATCTTCAATAATGTTCAGGAATTGTGTCTTATCTTGAATCCGGGATCTAACCATGGACAATAATGGTTTAAGATATTCGGTTAGAAAAGCAGATAAGGGCTCAGTTAAAGACCCATGACCTGACACTATTGGTCTCCCAGGAGGGTTGTTTAAATCCTTATGTGTCTTGGGTATTAGATAAAGATATTGGGGCATAGGTTCTTGAACTTTAAGTTGGTTGGCCACTTGTGATGTAATGATTTCTTCTTCTTCGGCTAAGTCAATAAATTAATCTATTTCTGATTTGAAATTAGAAGTTGGATCCACTATCATCTTAATATAAAATCTAGTTTCAGATAGCTGTTTCATGGCTTCTGCCTTGTATTTGGTATAGTCCATAACAACAATGCCCCCACCTTTATCTGCATTAGTAATCACAATATTTTTGTTTTGTTGTAATTGCCTTAACGCTTCACGTTCTTGTTGATTCAAATTGTTCCGAAAACTGTCCATATTTTTTGAAAAATGTAAATCCCTCAATACACATTCCTTGAATGTGGATACATATTTATCCATTGGAGGCATAAATGGAGATTTGCCAAATTTGAAACCTGTAGATCTTTGAGAATTAGTTGTGTCTGAAAAAAATAACTTTAAATTAAGGTTTCTACAAAAATTATTAATATCTTCTACAAATGAATGTTCAGACACTGGTGCTGTGGGTACAAAATTCAGTTCTTTATTAAGTACATTGTATTGAAATTCTGTTAATGTAACTGATGAAATATTCAAAACATTATTTATTGTGTTATGATTTGTTTGAGAAGTGTCTGTAGACTGGTTGTACCTCTTTCTGTACCCATGCTTGTGCTTCCTGCCTCCTCTACGTTTCTGACTCCTAAAGGGAGGGACTGCTTTCTTTTAGCCACTGGGGACGCCTGGTTGGAGGAGACATCTCCTTCCATAGTGGATGAATAATCATCATCCGTAGTGACCTGATTTCTGTTGTCTTGTTTTTTTAAAATGGGTCTAGGTCGCTTCCTACCCCTAGTAGGTTTGTATGTGCCTTCATTAAATCTCACATTCTTAGTGGTGACAAAAGGTATGCCTTGTTCATAATCCCCTAAGTCCCGATTAAATTTGTGTAGTTTCCTTTTCTTGAGATCTGTTTCAATATTCTCTAATTCCTTAGATAATTGTGTTAACTGGTCTTGGTAATGACTAGTCTCAGAAAAGATTTCCACTTCAGAACAAGTTTTTTGTAATTCTGGAGTAAGGGTCTCAATATTTCTTTCATAATACTTAATAAGGCAATCCACAAATAACATTGATGCCTGATGTTGTGCCATAGCCCAATCTTGCCTTAATTCTTGGTCTATATTAGAAACCAGAGGTTGTAACTTAATACGGAGCCCTCTTGGGGTTATGTCCTTAATTTTGTATGCTTTAAATGATTTCAAATGCCAAATATTGGTTCTAAAAGCTTTCATTTGTCGTTGTAACTTGGTAAAAACATGTGTCCATTTATCCTTCAAAATACTATTACTCTCATTCATAGGTGTATGGCCCATATTGAGCCCAAAAACTTCTAAATTGTCCTTATCTGCAGACAGGCCTTTTAAAATGTCATTTAAATCCATGTTTTGCATGATGATATCCAAATTACACCAATAATACAAATGATGTGTGTATTAATGTATTTGTAAATATTTTAAATGTAATCCAAAAATATTTATAAATTTATATGTTTGTTGTCATTAGATCCGACCAGATTGTTGTTGGATTTTTTAAAATTATTTATTGTTCTTGGTGCAATATACATATTATCATGTAGGTTAGGCTCAACCAACAAACACTGGTTAAAGAATTGTTGATTTTAATATCCTTACAATAAGTGGAGTTGGGTCCAGTTTTATATAATGTGTTTATATCTTGTGACCATCCACCGTAAGGATATGTGCGCCCAAATTTTTTAGTATGTATTATATTGTGATTCCCAAATACCCTTACAATCAGTGGAACCACTCTAACTCAAATTGTTGTCCTGACAACTGCTTATTACAAATGCCACCGTAAAGGTATTTGTTAAGTCTTATTATTGTACCAAACTAGTATCAAAGTGACACTCAGTGTATCCAAATAATTAGATTCTGAATGAAATTCACTCAATCTCAGTTATCTGGTCAGTTTAATTCCAATAACATATATTTATAAACTGAATTCAGTAATGAAGCATCGAATAAGAACCACCCAATTGTAATAGTCTTATTTATTATTCATGAGATGTATTATGAATACTTCTAGAGTAGACACATTATAAACCATCATCAATGCGAACCCAAGAACTGTATATTTGGCATTTGTAACCTATTAATTAGACCCCTATTGGTTTAGTCAGAAACAAATTGAGACACCTGATATTTTGTGCCAAAACAATTGCGATGCAATAGTATAAAAATGTGAAAATAATTCCTAACATGTGTTGTTTATTATTCATTGAAATATATTATTATCTAGAAAAATCTGTAGCCTAAATTATCAGAGATTGCCCAATATTAAATGTCTATTATGAAATAAGCTACAACTAGGCAAAAGAGTATAAAGCCTTAATCTGCCCCTACTCTGATAAAAAATAAACTATATGTTGATTATGCCAACTGTGGCATATATTAATGAGATAAAGTACCTATAACCTAGCTTTGTTGTGAGGAAAAGACAACTTATAATCATAGGATATTATCACACCTGATTCTGTGTTAATTTGGGTGTTTTTGTACCCAGCGTCTTTTTTGGAATAGGCACACCTGTATATAATGATTATACAAACTACCCTACAGTCTTGGTTGAATATTTTGACTTCCAGTGTTGAGGCAAAAAAGTTTCATGTTCATAACAAATAATGTTGGCAAATGCCTGTGAAAATAAGTCACCAAAACATGAATACAAAATTATGGCGCAAACCTAAATCACAAGCTATCATCTGCGACATGCTTAAAGAACCAACCATGAGGCCAAAATAGTTATGTTAACGTTCCGATGCAGATGCATTTCCATTATACTTAAATTGTATTACTATCCTTTAGTTAAGAAATATAGACATTTTAAACGCTAGTCTGAATTCATAAACCCCACCAAATGTTATCAGTAAAGGGATGACTTTTGACTTCTGGTGTTACAACAAAAAAGTTCCGCATTCACCACAAGTTATGTTAGCTAATGCCTGTGAAAATGAGTCACCAAAACATGAATACAAAATTGTGGCTCAAACCCAAATCACAAACTGTCATCTGCGACCTGCTGAAAAGGCCAACCCTAAAGCCCAAATTTTGTTATATTAACGTTCTAAAGCTAATATGCTTACTTTACATATAAATTGTATTGCTAACCATTGGTCATAAAAATGTCAACATTTTAAACGCTAATCTGCATGTGTAGACAAAACCAAGCAGGCAGTAATATTATCAGTAAAGTATAACCTCAAAACATCAAGCGGACTCCCTATCTACCTAAAACTATTCATGTTTTGTTCCGCACGGTCCTGAATACATTTTACTATCATGCCCAGTTGTGAATCATAGGTCAAAATTAACTTTATGCATAGATCCAATATTAAGAAAAATATCAGACATATATTGTTGTTGCAATATTATTCAAATTATGACTCAATATTATGTCCAATGATTTAAAAAGTTATACATCCATACTCATGATATGTAGGAGAGTCCGTCATCTGACTAATATTTGATGAAAAGCAGAAGGAAAGTTTTATAAGCGTTCACGTCTTTTAGTTGTATATTATTACGTCAGTATTATAGCGAACTGTTCCCACATCATTTAGTTGTTATTGCTGACGAATCCAAGGAAAAAACGCAAATGTACATCAGAAACAGTCATAATTAACCCCAAACATAAGTTCCTGATATTTCCAACCGAAAACGGAATAGTTTGTCAATAAAACAAGTCCAAAATAGCCGCTTGCTTGCTTCTGGTCGACGCCCTTGTAGACATACAAAGTTAGTAAAGATGTAATACGAACCTCTGGTGAATGCAGTCAACTATTATTTTGAATTACCAGAATCCCAAAACGAGCAATTATATTCCAGTTACTCAACTGAATATTACAAAGCCAAGATGCATAGAAAGCGAAAAAAGATGCACTCCTGCTGCCTGGCGTCCCCAGCGTGAAAGAAGCAATCCAAACCAACGAGGCACGCACGTAGGACTGATGGTGCTCGGTCCAAACCACAACAATATATCCGA
This sequence comes from Protopterus annectens, assembly GCF_019279795.1. Classification (NCBI taxonomy): domain Eukaryota; kingdom Metazoa; phylum Chordata; order Ceratodontiformes; family Protopteridae; genus Protopterus; species Protopterus annectens. Next base: position 261,196,475 of record NC_056744.1, on the reverse strand, counting down.
AAAGAAGGGACCAGCACTCAATGGCAGCAGATAAAAGTAATTTTATTAGGATTGTATAAACAACCTAATTTAGGTGCACAAACCGGTTTCGGCTATCACAGCCTTTCTCAATGTGACTTATCCAAGAAATACAAATTCAAACCATGATGCATCCAGCTACTTAATTTATACTCACTTCTTAAAGTGGTATAACCCATATTCATTTGGTGATTCATACTACTAACAAATCATATTTGACTGGTAGATTCAATGACCATCTTAAACAGTTAGATTCACCACAAATCACATATTTATGCAAATAATAATATTCACAATATATAATGAAAGCATTCAGATTATAATCAATACCGTGGTGAAATCTATTACAGACAATACAGAAGTGATACTTATATAACAAATTCCGAACACCCAAATCAATTATAATAATAAGTAAAGGGTGTCTGCATAATAATATGCATAATGTGGATTATATTTTAAAAAAGCATATTATTATGATATATTTGAGAATGTTGGGTGTTTGTCACAACTGACAATTATGTATCCATTCTGAAGAATTGTTGGATACCAGGAAATATTGGTTAAATTGTTAAACTGGGCAGGCTTTTTCCTCCTGGTTTAAATGAACAGTTTTGATTACTTTATTTTGTATTATTTTGATTGGTCTCTGTCCTGTTTGTACGCCTATATATCAATGGGCTGCTTATGAATGCAATGGTCTTTACTATTTTGGTCACATTGAGGAAGGCTGTTTAGCTGAAACCGGTTTGTGCATTTTGTTCTTACTGCATATGTATATGCAGTCTGTCATTATGGTGTATATTATGTGTATTTTTTAATATACTTATTTCCAAACAGGATTTGTGCTGGCTCCTTTTTTTTGGTTTGGTTATATTGGTATGAGCCGTGCACTTGCCGTATGTGCGGGTGCTTTACTGTCTTTATGAATATTCAACAACAGGAAAAGAATATTTACAACTCATTACATGGACTCTATCATTCTTGATTTGATGACATAGTCATTCAAATCCCCTTCTAGCATTTTTAATACTACACTAACCATTCTTCTGCATCTACCTCTGAAGACATATCTTCAAAAATCAATACACTTCTGAGAAATCTTCCTCTATTTATAAACTATAGTAGTCTATTTGAATTTATGATTAAATTTGCATTTAACCTATATTCATTTTAAGATCAAGTTAAATAAATCTATTTTACTGTAAAGAGCTAAATCAGTACTAGTTTTTGAAGTTTCTAATATGATAAGAATAATAAAAACAATACATTTGTATATTCACATTCCATATGGTCCATGCATATGCAATATACAAGTTGATCTATATTACTTATCAATATTTCATTAATCAAAGCAGCTAAATATCCAATAAGTTATAGAAGTAGTATTTTTAAGTTCAGAACGTTCATTATAAACTATAAGAAATTCATAAATAATTACTTTCATGTTATTAAAGACTCTTTCATTGGTTTCATTTTATATGTGGGTTCATTATGGACTGCCTTATAATGTATTATGCGCATCCTAGAATTTAACATAGTTTACAACATACAGAAAACATATCTGTAAAATAGCTCACATAATCTTTTACATAATATTCATATATGTAAGTGAGATACCCATGTATAGCTTTAAGAATTCAAATAAACTTAACAAATTTAAATAATCTGTCTTCACATTAATCTGAGTTTCAGTTTGGGAATAATTATACAAGAGCAGTATAATTTAGCTGCATCAAATAACCTTTAACCAAGAAATTAGTTTTCTTTAGTCTGCGCTTTCACAGTATACTATAAAAGTTAAAAGAGACTTACAATGGCCACTAGTATCAAAGTGCACAATATTTTATATTATGTGCTTTATAAATAACCATTTTGTAGTAATTTATTTCAGTGTCATCAGTTATACATCACTAATTATAATGCTAACAATTATTATTTAAGCTTTCATATTGTGTGCTATCTCAAAAAAATAAATTTACAAATGAATTCTTGGTGTCAGAGCTCCTTGGACTGCTTTTATATATTAAATATATCCTAAAATACTAATTCTGTTAGTCATTTAACCTGCTGTATGAAGCATAACAGCACCTTGTGTAATAGTTCCCTTTAAGTTAATTAGCTATGCATTGCCCTCTAAACACTGTTACTGCCATTCTGTTTCTTGTTAAGTTATTTTACTGATTTAGTAAATCAGCCGTCATAAAAAAGTATGATTAACTGATTAGTTACACTTTGTTGTGAACTATATGAATTATTTTTATATCTAGTCCCTCAGTTTTCCAAATAAGTAAGCTGCCTTGTTTCTGTTCTTATTCAGATTTCATTGTTGCAGCACTCCATCCTGTAAGTTTGCAAGGTTCAAAGGTCATTCACATATCTTCAGGACTTCCAGGGGTTTGCTTCACAGTAAATCTTTCTCATCGGATATATACTGTTTGCAAGCTCATTCCACTCCACAAAATCAGGTAGGGTTGAAGTTTAAAGTGGGAAATATTGTTTAAAATAATCAAAAAGCTTCATCTACTCTTGCGATTGTATGCGAGCCAGTCATTTAAAAAGCAAGAAAAAAAATCAGCGATTAATGGCTAAAACACAGCACCATATCTTTTAACTTAACAAGGAGTTACTGAGCCATTTTTTTCAGTTCTAAAACTTTAAAGTACAGCAATTCACTACACAATTTACTTAGATTCAAATATAGTATACATTTTAACTTGTTTAACAACATGTGCATGAAAAAGAAAATAAATCTGCCAATGCCCTATACAAAAAAAAAAAAAAAACCAGTTCATATTACATAAATGAGACAAGGCTTCATATGAAACAGACATTACTGGCTCTGCTGTCATTATCTTAAAGTTAAAGCATTTAACACATCAATATCTAAGTAACTACTTTCAGGCTTTCATCAGTATACTAAAAAATAATCACTGAAAAACAACCAATTAATGTTTTCATATATATATATATATATATATATATATATATATATATATATATATATATATATTTTTTTTTTAGTAAGGTTATTAAATAAAAGGGCTTTACCTTAGCAATTTTGAATTCTTTCTGAGAGTTGAAGTAAAATATTTACATTGTAATAAAGCATGTTGCCAAAGGCAAAACATATACAGTAGTCCAAAGTTAAAACAAATTATAAAAACCTGTTTATTTTCCTTAAATTTTTTTGTTATTGCTATTACTTTCTTTTACTGACCACCCATTTTTTCCTCATTTTTTTTTATTTTTAAATATATTTGAATGAATTCCATAGTATTTATACATAACATCTTAAATAACTATGTACACTATTTACATTAGCCTGACACTATAACAGATCTTAATGTATGCAGTTACTTTATGAGTATGTCCAATCCATTATCAGAGTGTCTGAGCAATTATTGCATAGTGTCAATCAACGATAAGACTTTTCCCCAAGGGTTGTTGATAAATGGCTTTGGATAAATTCTTAGTTCTTTAATTTTAATTTCCAATAATGCTGCGGTCTTCAGTAAGCTGTAGACGTCTTCCAAAGTTGTATTGTGTTTGTATTCCATTTTTTTGTTATACACTTCCTTGAAATTGCAAGTATAGTCCATACTAGATACATGTTTGACCTATTCAAATGAGGACCTTCATTCACATTTAATAATACAAGTTAGTTAAATAAAATTATTGATTAAATAAAGCTTGTAGAAAGTTATTACAACCATTCCAAAATGGCTTAATTTTAACACATTCAAAGAAAGTGTGGTTCCAATCTGCATTGTGCACTTGCTCACATCTCCAACATATTCCTTTTATGGAATAACTAATTTTACTGATTCTATATGTGGTTAAGAATGCTCTGTGCAAGCATCTCCAATTAAAAACTTTCCAGTATTGTGTAAATAATGTAAATTTTATCGATAATAAGATATTTGTTTTAATATCATCAGTTAACTGTATTGGGTGTCCTTTTGTTAAATATTTCCAATATGAGGTTTTGGGTGTTGTTTTATAGTTTATCAATATTTTGTAAAATTTTGAAATACTGTTTCCCATTCCAAAGTCATTATATATGATTTTGTATGTTTTTCATAAATGTAGGCATTTCTTTAAATGAAGAATTGTTAATTATTCCACTTAAATCTTGCAAATATGACTGAATACTCTGTAAAGTTAGCCAGTCCTGTTGTGGAATTTTGTAAGTTGTTTTATTACTTGCATATCTAAAACTTTTAGTTCTTTGATACATTGGAGGCAACAAACAAATCCTTTCTGTTCCCAAGAATTAATAATTTCTCTATATATTTTATGTGGAAAGTTCTTTGTGACTATAAATGGTGTTAAAAGATCAAACAAGATTTTTAAATCTATATTTGTATTAATAATTTTCCTAAATGAGTCACTGTAATAATTAATCATATGAGTTTTAGTGGGTGTAGTTATGTTATATTGCATACTAATACATAATATGTGCCATGGCAAATTGTTTTTATCTGTTATTTCAAATTTCTTTTGTAAATTAAATTCATTTATTGATATTACAATTAGTGATTCTTTCGAATTTGCAGAGTAATTTGGACTTATCCAATCTGAGATTGTTTTAGATATTCATGCTTTTAGATATGATTCTATGTCAGGTCTGATATGATGTATTAAAGCTATTCTGTTTCTCTTGGGAAACCATAAAAATTGTATTAGGCATGAATTTATTTCTTTAAATATATTTCTTTCTAGTAACAGTTGTATTGCCAAGGCTATATACAGGATCTTGGGCAGTAAAACCATTTTTATTAACTGCAGTCTATCTTCAAATGTTAATATTATTTTGTTCCATTTTTTCCACAGAGATTTTAATTGTATTGATGATATTATAGTTGTTTCTTGAGACTAATTCATTATTATCCTTGCATAACTCACTTCCTAGATATTTTAAAGTATATTCTTGTTTCCCTATGATGTGAACCCCCTTAGTCTGCAGTTGTTTTTTTGTTTTACTTTACAAATAAAAATGTTGATTTTGATTTATTGAAATGGAGTCCTGAAGTCATGTGAAATTTGTCAATTAATATATCTAATTCTTCTAATTTCTCTTTTGTATTAAATACTGTTAGTAATATTTCATCAGCAAAAAGCATTACTTTAGAATTGTATTCTTCATAAACATATATTCCTTTGATTTTTATATTGTTACAAATTGAATCTGCCATTATTTCAATAGCCAGAGCAAATAGAATCTGTGACATGGGACATCCTTGTTTTGTGCCTTTTGTTATATGTATAGATTCAGAGATAAAAAGACCTAACTTGACATATGCTAAATTATTTGTGTGTGTGTGTGTGTATATATATATATATATATATATATATATATATATATATATATATATATATATTCTTTAGGAGATGAACAAAGGATGCAGGAAATTCAAATAGCATTACGATTTTGAAAAATAGTCCCAAATTAGGGAATCAAATGCTTTCTCTATATCTAAGCCAGTTATGAGTGTTTCTTTATTTTCTTTATTAACATTATCTATAAGTGAAATTATCCTTTTAATATTGCCATGTGTGTGTCTATGATATATACATCCAGGTTGATCATTATTTATTGTTTTGGACAGGGATATTTCCATTTTGTTAGTTAATATTGTCATAAATATCTTATAGTCATTATTTAATAATGATATCAGTCTATATGAGGTTCAGAGGTTTGGGGATTTGTTTTCCTTTAGGATTGGTGAGATTAAGGAATATCTCCAAGAGGGTGGTATTAAAGCTTGTGACTGAATTTCTAATAAAGTTTTATGGAAGAGTGATAGTATCTTTGAAGGAAAAAGTTTATATATTTCCATAATTATGCTATACTATACCTGGAGCTTTATTATTTTTACCCTCTTTTATTGTATCAGTAATTTCTTTGTAGGATATGGGTGCTTGCAGATGTCGTTTTAATTTTTCTGGTATTTTTTTTATATCAGAGCATTTTTCATCTAGATTTAATTGATCAATATGTATATTTTCTTTTTGGAAATGTTCCATATAGTGATTTTTATAGGCATAAAGAATGTCACCTATATCCGAGACATTTTCCCTTTTTTTCATGGAAGATACTTTTAATGTTAATTGCTTTTGAATGTATTTTGATTCTTGTGGATAAATTATGTAAATATTTGGGAAAAGTGACCAAGGTATTCATTTTTAGTTTTTCTAAAGCTAAACTAGTTTTATGTGTTAGAATTTCATTGTATTTATTGTTTAATACTTCTACTTTCTTTTTCATCTCCAAATGATTTTGATATTTTTCAGCTTTTACTGACAAAAGTTTGGATTGTAGATCTAATAATTTAGAATCCCATTCTCTGATTGTTTTACACCAAGTTAGGGTTTTACCATATATTTAAGCTTTTAATGAGTACCATATCATTATTTTTTTATCTCTGTGGTGTAATTAATATCTAAGAAGATGTGTAATTCAGATAATAACCAGGGTTGGAACTCCTTAATTTTAGTTATATATGTTAGAAGTCTGGAGTTAAAAATTAATGGTTTGTACCCATTTTGAAGTTTTAGTATCAATGAATTATGGTCTGAAAAGGGGCAGGGAGTTATTGTGAAATTAATGATTTTAGAGTGTAAGTCATGGGCAGCAAATATTTTATCTATTTTAGTTTGGGTACCAAATCTGTGATCTTGATGGGAAAACAACAAAGATTTATTTTCTTTAAATTTGAAAGTATCTACAAGATGAAATTATTCTACCCACTTGTTTAAAGCTTGTGATACAACAGATGTATGCAGTTTCAGAAATATCAAATATACAGTTAAAATCTCCTCCTAATATTAAGTTGCCTTTTATAATTTTTGAAAATGAAATGCAAGTGTTTTTTAACAGTTCCTGTTCCAATGCCTGGGAACCAGTATAGATTGGCTAGGGTCCATATTCTGTTATTATATTTAACTATTACTAATGCCATAAGGCCTTCTTTATCCTCATACTTATAAATGATTTCTGGGTTAATCACATTTATTTTCCATAAAATTGCTACCCCTTTTGTCTTTGTCTTATAAATGGATTGCGCCAATACCATATATTCCTTGGGATTTCATTTGCAATTGTCATTTGTTTTGAAATGTGTTTCTTGAAGGAAGACAATTTGTGCTTTGTTCAATTTTAAATATTTCAGTAGAGTTGATCTCTTACTAGGATTGTTTAAACCATTGGTATTTAAAGATAAAAAAAAATAAATCCATCTTAGGTTATTCAGACTATGTATTTTTGTTTTATTGTGACTATTACACATTTTCTTCTGATACCTATAAAGTATATGTTTGAGCTTTTAAATGGAATTATCAGTTTTATACTTTGATATAATAGCAATAAAGTAATGTTTTGATCAGGCATACTAAAAATGTTTTTGTGAAATTAACTTAAATTAATAAATGTTAACAAAACTAAGATCCGTACTAGCCATGGAATGAAAATCATTCCTAATCTGATGGATAAAGCTAAGTCCATCAGATTATCACTCATACCTTGACAATCCAGAGCATCTGAGCTCTATAAATTGAATTATCATATGGAGAATATCTGTAATAGGAATAAGCAATATTTATATTATTTTGAACAGATATAGTAGTTTTGTAGATTAGACAGAATTCTAATAAACTATAAATGTCTACTTATTGTATAATAATTAATATTTACATGAAAGATAGATGACAAGCATTTCAATCATAGTAAAGTAGGATATATCATAGATAAAACCTCAGTAAAAGATCATAGCACACAGTTATTTAAGAAATCACAAAAAAAAAATAATAATAACATGGATAACAGCAACAATTTTCATCCAGGTTCCAGACAGGGTTTTTACATGCCATCCAGGAGGAATCAAAGGGGGGGGGGGTCAAGCATGGGGTCGGTTCAGGAGGGTGAATTATTGATCAATTTAAGTAATGTAGACACTAGTCACAGTAGTCATGGTGGTGCACATGCTCCTTCTATTATTACGAATACAAAGGGAGATTTTAAAGTTTACAATTTCTCTGAAACAATTATTGATGAATAAATTGTCAATTTATTAAGTAAGGGATTCACGTTTGTTCCAGCTACTGGTGCTAATTTGGCCTCAGTGTTCATTGATCTAAAACTTTTCTTAAGAAAGTAAAATTTTAAAATCATGTCTGGGGAAGGACATGGTCAAGATAATGCAGAATTTAGTATCAGCAGTACCTTCCACCCACCTCTGCATCCGGCTTTGCTATTTTTTGAGAAAATATGTGAGTTGGATATTAGACACTTACTAACTCAGAAAAACAGTACTTTCCAGGATAAGTTAAATATGAAGGAAAGGGATTTACTTACTTATTTATTGCAAAAGAAGATCAGGATCATGAAGTTGGAAAAACGGGCTGGGCTTGTAATCATGGAACTCCATGATTATGACAAAAGAATATATGAAATACTTAGCATTGACACATGAAGAAGTCACTAGAAATGAGTTGAATATGGCCTATAGTAGAATCTCTATTGCTCTGAATGATATGTTCTTGGAAAACAGAATTACTATTGACATTTATAATTATTTGAACATTACTTCACCGACTATTCTGACTATATTTGGTACTCCAAAAATACATAAGGATGTAACCAATCCTCCTTTACCACCTATAGTGGATGGTCACAACTCCATTACATACTTTTGTGCCAAATTTCTTGATAGTAGCTTAAAGAAGTCTTTGGATGGGCAGGTACAGATCTGCAAGGATTCTTGGCACTTTCTAAGCTTGATGAATGGTATTTAATATTCCAATCAGGTTTTGTTCTTGACAGTGGATGTAAAGGATCTGTTTTATGTCATACCCTTACAGGAGGGTATTCAGATTATAGAGCAGTTTTTACTTGAACAAGCTGTGCCACAATCAGAAATCAATTTATATGTTGATCTGTTTGATATTGTACTTTCCAATAACTTCTTAACATTTAATAACAGCTAGTATCTTCAAATGGTAGGAGTTGCGATGGGGTCACCTTGTGGGACCATTTTTGTCAATTTAGTTATGGCAGGATGGGAAAAGAAATATGTCCTGAGAGGCAATTATGCTGATAACATTATGTTGTATCTTGATTACCTGGATGATATATTTATCCTATGGAAAGATGACCAACAATCTGTGGAACAATTATTAGCATATATTAATAACATGACACAGTATTTAAAATTCACACATGCCATAGATAAGCAAGAAATAAACTATCTGGATGTTAAGCTTAGCAAGGATAGAATTAACCAATGATTTATTGCAAAAATACACAGGAAACCAATTTACTCTAACTCTTTCCTGCATATCACAAGTTCCCATCCTTTATGGAATAAAAAAGCAGTAGTAAAAGGACAATTTGTCCGTGCTGCTAAAATGGTTAGCTTGGAAGCAGATTTTATTTTTCAGTGCAGGCATCTCACAGAGATGTTTATAAGTATGGGTTATCCTGTTAGTTTGTTGCATGAATTGTACACTGAGGTTAGCCATAAAATGAATAATGGACATTTTTCACCAATCCTAAATAACCAGGTGAACCAGGTATATATACAAAAGTAAGATAATCATATAGATTTTAATGCAACCTTCATTACAACATTTAATGTTCATCTTTATGAGATAACAACAATAATTTTAAAGAATTGGCATTTAATTGAGGTTGAAGCACCTGTCATTAATTAATTTAAGGATGGTGTAAAAATGATAGCCAGGAGAGGCAAGAATTAAAAAACTCTTCTTGAACTGTGCAAAATAACAAAAAAAAAACACCAAGTAACAGGCATGAAAAAATGTGGAATGTGTAATTTATGCAAGCATATGTATGAGGGTAAATATGTTCAAATTAATGGTCAAAAATATAATATAAGTGATAAACTAAATTGCAATTTGAAAGGGCTGGTATAAGTGGTAATGTCTAAGCACTGTCCAGATTATTATATAGGGAAGACTACTAGAATCCTAAAAGAAAGTGTTTATGAACACCTATATGCCATTAGAAAGATCAATTGAACAAATGCACTTGCAAAACACATACAAGAGTATGGTGAACATACATTTAAATGTTGTGGTATCCAGCAGGTCCATAAGCAACTTAGGGGGGGGGGGCTCATGGATGCTACATTTTTAAAGAGCAGAATTAATCTGGCAACTAAAATTACATTCTTATGTATGGCCGGGGTTGAATAACTGCTGTGCAATCAATAGTATACTCAGGCTAAAAGCATTACTTAGGTGAAATTATTTGTAAGCTGGTTTTAATTATTGCTGACCTGTTTTATGATAGTGATTTAATAAGTATATTTACTTATATATATATTTTTATATATATATTTCTACAACAAGAAATATTTTAATTAATAATAATCAACTAGGATGTCTTTAGATTATTTATTAATGAAGGAATTTAGTTATTGTATTTTATGTGTGTTTTATATATATGTGCTTATATATTTAAAAAAAAATAAAAGTTTGTTATGACATCATTTCCTTTCTAGTGTAGGGCGGGCTTATAAAATGCTATTTAAGAAGTTCAGTTGTGGTTTAACACTGTTTTAGTCTGATGACGTTTGTTATTTTACAAACGAAAGGCGCTTCACTGTATCTCATTAAATAAGAGTTTTGCTTGCACTCTGGCTGTTTTTTTTTTTTTTTTTACAGTTATTTGACATATTCACTCTTATTGATGAAGTCTTTCAAAGGTATTACTTAATATAAATCATCATCATCATCATCCCCTTTTTCCCATTTACATGGGGTCTGGGTATCGTATTAACTGTCGCCAACTCTCTCAATTCAGTGCCACTCTCCTGCCTTCTTCAACACTCATGCCTGACTGTCGCAGATCTTCTTTCACACAATCCATCCACCTCTTTGCTGGATGCCCTCGCTTCCTCTTACCTTCTTCCTGTCTGTCCCAAATCTCCCTCACCAGATTGTCTTCTGCTTTTCTACACATGTGCCCATACCATCGTAATCTGTTTTCTTTGATCTTTTCTGCAATTAGAGCTACTTTGGCTTCTGCTCTTATGTCCTCATTTCTTCGCCTGTCCTGCAGTGTGCACCCTACCACCTTTCTCAGGCACTTCATTTCTATCACCTCTAGCTTCTTCAACTGTTCTGCCTTTACTGCCCAGGTTTCTGTACCATACAGTAGTACTGGTCGCACCACTGTCTTGTACACCTTACTTTCCAGCTTCTTTGGCATTCTTCTGTCATATACTACACCTGATACTCTATGCCAGTTGGCTGCAGCCCCTCTGATTCTAGCTTTAGAATTTTTTTAAAAAAATTACTTAATATAAATAGATGGTAATAATATTTATACCTAATGTTTATAATACAATGTATTTTACTGGATATATCAGAAGTTATATTTCATTGTTTGCCAGCATTTAAGTAATCACTTTGTTGCTAGCTTGCTTAAAGCATCAAGTTTGTTTTGTGTTAACATTGATGAAAGTTAGTGCATTTTAATTATCAGTCCATCCCAGATCCCTCCATTTCCTACACATAAGGATTTTCATATCTGTCATTTCTTATTATAAAATGAGTGAAATTATAGGTTAAAAACAACAAATTCACTTATTGTGATTAATGATTACAAGCTCCTTTCCATTTTCATAAATTGCCATTTTATGGCATATACTGAAAGGTTTTAGATTTAAATGACAACATTCTATTTTGTATAATCAACAAAGGTTAAACTGAGTGAATATTGTCAATTTAATACTATTTATTCCGAATGTAATTGTTACATTCTGTGACATTCCTAGTTCAGGCTTCTATTGTTTCCTTTGAACAACTTTGTCAGTTTGATGTCATGTATAAAACATTAGTTACCTTGGTAGCAGCTTAAGTATTATGTATGGTCAATATGGGTTACAAAACCACAATTCAAGTTAAAGCAATTACATGACTTGTTATGCATATTTACATATATAAGAAAATCATCATGCTTCCCCTTGATGTTCAATGTAGTGTATGCCATTTATAACAAGTTAAGACAGTAGTGTTGTTACACACAAGCCTGTGTTATTAAATCCTGTCTTAATATCTAAATTCAGCAGACTGCTTCATCTTATATGATGATTATATATTTTATGTCTAGATTTACTAAAATCATGCATTACATAACTATGTGTATGATTTTTTTTGGCTGTTGCTTAGTTATTTGAGAGACCACAAGCTGTAATGCTTATTCTTATTATTAGCTCCTTCCAAGCATGTTTATACAGTCCATAGACTTTAAATTATGAGACCCTTCTACTGTCTTATTTGTTATAAGTAAATGTCCATCCTTGCATACACACATATCATTACTTCAAGTACGGGCATCAATACCCATCCTGTTTTGCCAGAATACCATTCACTTGTTCATGTAGTGTGTTTCCAGGCTGTTCTTAAAATATCCAAACCAATATTTGTCCTGTTCCATTTTACCAGCCTGTTCCATGCAGTGACCACTCTGCCAGTGACCCACTCAACACACCTTCCATTCCCACAGATATTTCCACAAAGGAAATCTGATGACTCTCTAGCACTTCCCAGCAACCCCAAACACCCCTAGTATCAGCTATCCCCATTTGCCCAACACGTCTGAGCAAGCTCACCTCCCAGACCACTGCAAAGAGTTCTGCACAAGACCAAGTGCTCTTAGTCTTTCACAATAACTCAGACTTCCACTCTTATGTAAGTCCTTAATGTGTTTGGACCAAAATACATTTTAAATATAAAATACATATGTGGTTTAAAACAGACCTTTTATTATATATATATATATATATATATATATATATATATATGTATGTATATATATATATATATATATATATATATAGTTTTTTTTTTTTAAAACAAAAACATTGCCAAGAATCATCTCGGAGGCTCCTCAGAGTCATTAAGCATTATCGTCAGTCTGTCTCCATTACCATAGGAAGCTGGGTGCATCTGTTTCTGTTAGTGTGTCTGTGTACTGTATACCAGAGACTCGCAATGCATCTGAACCAAAGCTTCACATCACTGCAACTTCAAGCCTATATTCCCTCCCTTTCAGCAAGGCAGCAGCCAGGAAAAGAGTGGAGATCAAACAGATAAAAAAAAAAAACAACCTCCCAACAAGCCCCCACAAGAGATAACACATTCTTCCAGCCTTCCCACTCTCACTCAGCAGATATATAAACAAACTATCCTCTGCCAAAATATCCCAAATCACAGTTTTTATCCCCTCCCCCTTCCCCTGGATCCAGGCTAAAACACCAAATGTCTCTTCCTAATACACAAACATCAGTAAACCTTGATCACAAGCTGCAACCCACAGCTTCCCAGAGATGAAAATGGCAACATACAACAGTTGCCAGACACAGCTGCATCCACACACACAATGTCAGGCTTACTCAAACAGCACTCAAAGCTATGATACCTACCATAATTGATAATAACTATGTTTAGACAGAATAATAATGACATTTATACAAGCTACCAGACACAGCTGAATCCATGCACACCATATCAGGATTGATCAAACAGTACTCGTAGTTTTGATACCTGCCATAATTGATATTAACTATATTTAGACAGAATAATGATGACATTTGTACTAAGAGTTTGCTACTGTTATTTAACCAGGATAGACATGATATTTCTAAATCATACTTTAACTGAAGAAGGCATTAGTCTCCATGACAGCATTTTATTTTCAAAACACTCTACTGTTACTGCTATTATATATGATGTTCATTTGTTACATTTGAGTCGAACTCTGATGAAAGGTACCTTGTTGAATTAGTTTATTAATTACTTAAATTATTATAAGTAAAAACAATGTAAAATTAACAAGATAAGTATTCATTGAGTTCAAGTAGGGGAATAGAAACTTCTATCCTCAGATTTACTATCCCTCTATGCAGGACTAATGTAGTCCTGCGTGGAGTTGGCCATTTAGGAGCTGGATGGCAGCGCGCCATGCACAGTAATGAGGTGTGCTGCCTGAGCTCCTAGACTTATACAAAGAGTGTAAGAGGGCAGGGGGCATGTCTGAGAGCAGAGCTCTCACAATATATATGACCCGCAATGAAGAACAGCAGAAAGGGGTAAAAAATGAGTGAGACTGCTCATAGGTGTCTGCATATCCCCACCAACATTCCCACTCTTGTACAACAGCAACAGTATACATAAACGAAATGAACAAACCCTTTTATTTTTTTTTAAATCCCACTAAAGCTAAATGTAGGTGCACGGGTGTGCCCATCACTTAGCTACAGTTAATACAGCTTAAATGGCTGCAGAGGATAACAAGGAAGATATATGCAAATGGAGCAGCATAGCAATAGTGTAGTGGGCAGAGCATTCACCTTACGAGCAGGCATTCCCTGTTCGAGTCCCACTACAGCATATTTGATTTTCCATGGCAAAGCATGTTATGACTAATATTTATGTTGCATAACCCACTAAATAACATATTTTTACGAACTGGAGTACTGCAGTAAATGCACATCTGAGGTGTCAGTGTCACAATAAATAAAGCAGTATTAAGCATGTTTAAGCAGCAATAAGCAGTAGTAAGCATATCTCAGCACTAGTAAGCGAGCTTAAGCCGGTTTGCATGGTGGTAAGCAATGCCTATACTTGTTAAGCAATTCTGAAGCTAACTCCCTGTAAGCAGATGTAACAGCAGGTTAGCAGTGCTTACTGTCACACAAACCGAATCACTCTGTATCCAATGGCCCTTGTTCTGCCCATCAACAAAATAAACAGCCATGCAGGTCTCGAACCCAGGATCTTAAACACCATAATCACAATAGTTAACCACCAAGCCATCACAGAAATACAGAAGAATGAGGTAAGAGCAAATAAGTCCTCACCATATTAAAACCAAACTGAACCTGTGAAAGCAGTCACTATACAGACATATGTACCTTACCCCACTACATAACATAAATATGTGAACCCGAGTACAGCAGTAAGGCCAGCAGTCAGGTGTAATTGTAATAGAGTGTTGAAGTCCCCAGTAAAACACAAGGACCCCATACAGTGCACGTACACATGAATCATGAATACCAGGCATACATATAAGGTGTAATGAATAATAACTCAATGCCAAAAAGGAATTATAATGCAAAGCCTAATGTAAGCTACTCTAATCATTGCACAGGCCACCTTAGGAGGTGTAAGCAATGTGCAGGCCAGCTAACTCAATGGGCCCAGTGTTATACCCCTTTAAACAATGGCAACCCTAGGTAAGCAGGTTTGCCCATAGCCTAGCCTTTTCAAAATGGGCCAATCACGGAAAAGTGTGGGAAGTCGGCCCTACTTAAACCCAAGAGGTGGGAATACATCTCATAACTGATTGTAACTTCCCCTTGCAGGCATAATGGTAGTAAGGGGAGAAAGTGTGTGCTTTTGGGAACAGAGCTGGTGCATCCAGGAGTCCATGGTCTTGGCAGGACTCCTTGTCAAAGACCATGATCAGAGACTGCTGCAGAGCCAGTACCAGGGCTACCAATATAAGGTGGAGGCCTGGGACTGTCTCATCCATGACCTCACCAGTGCCACTGGCATACCCCGAACTGATGAGCAGGTCAGGCACTACTATGCTGACCTGAAGTGGCATAAGGGGTCCTCTTGGAGCAGTGGATAAAAGAGGCTAGAGTGGCAGGGGATGTTCCAGTTGTGTGTAAGTATCACCCCACTGTGTGTGTAATAATTGCCAGCATAGGTATATCATGGATAGGTATGGCTAAATATTCCTGTTATGTCCCCCACAGCTGAAATGGAGTGGGCCACGAACCAGGAGGCCCGCATCAGTCACATGGTGAGGTTGCAACATGAGGCAGGTCAGGAATACTCATGCATTTACTGTCATAGGAAATAAAACTAAAAGTAGTAGTAATTAAGTGCCCGTATAAAAAGTACGGTTGTGTACACTTACTATAAATGTAGATGTTCAAGTGTATTCACTGTTGCAGTCATCACACCTGGGTTATCTGCCTGCAGGTAGCCCTCAGTCAGCCGTATACTAGAGTCTTGGGATTTCTAAGTCGGATGCTGTCGCCTCTTCCATGACGTCAGGATGTCATGGGTATAAAACATGCAGCCGACGCCATTACATCAGTTTTTCTTGCGCCAGATGTCAGGAGCCCCCTAAATAGGAAGCAATTACATGATGTGGAACACCCCCTGCAAAAAGCAAATACCAATGATATAAGCTATGCCAAGCAAAAAGGATAGGTAGAAGTGAAGAGAAGTCAGCGGGCTGGAGGGAGGGTAACCAGGACTGCAACAGTGAATACACTCGAACATCTATATTTATGGTAAGTGTACACAACTGTATTATGTTCTTTGTGTTTCACTGTTGCAGTCAACACATTTGGGTTGATTCTCAAAGCTGAGGATGGGTGGAGGCAGTCAAGAAGCATTAGGGCTGGCTAGCCGTCCCTATAAGACTGCTGTAGGATATCCAGCTCTGGATTTAGAAAAGACTGGTAAGTGGTAATGCTTGGTGAAGGTGTGTACAGAGCTCCAGGTTGCAGCTTCCAGGATGTCTCTGGCAGGGACTCCCCTGAGAAATGCTGTAGAGGTTGACGTAGCCCTAGTAGAATGTGTTCTGATCCCCTTTGGGGCAGGTTTCCCATGATGTTTGCAGCAGAAATGGATGCAGTGTGCTATCCATGTAGAAGTGGCTTGCCCTCTACCCCTGTAACAAAACTGACTAGCAGCTGGTCAGATATTCAGAAAGGTTTAGTCCTGTCTAGATAGAACCTAAGCTGCCTGTGCACGTCCATGGAGTACAGAATCCTTTCCCCTGTATTCTGAGGCTTAGGGAAAGAAGTTGGCAAATGAATGGATTGATTTAAATTTATTTATTTATTTTACATATTATTTATTATTTATTTTACATTTGTTGACCGGGCTCGTCTAACTGGATATATGTCCATTTTCAGTAGAGGCCCGGGGAGATAAGCTCCAAGACAGAAACAAGAAAACAACAAATAACGAATAACAGCAACAGTCATATATACAATGCATATTACAGGTTAACACACAATATTCACGAGGACAAAAATCATACATACAAGGACAAATAAAATGAAATAAAATAAATAATAAATCCTTTCCCATGTACTCTGAGGCTTAGGGAAAAAGTTGGCAAATGAATGGATTGGTTTAAAGCCACACTAGATACCACCTTTGGCATAAATGATGGGTTAGTCCTGAGGGAACCCTGTCTGCATGAAAGATAATGAAGGGTTCCACGGCCATAAGGGCCTGCAATTCAGACACTCTTCTTGCTGAAGTGATGGCTAGAAGTAAAGCTGTTTTCCAGGAGAGGAATTTTTAACTCTGCTGAAGCAGCAGGTTCAAAGGGTGGAAGTGTGAGTTTTTCCAGTACAAAGTTAAGGTGGGAGCTCTCCTGGGGGTGTCTTAAATATTTTGGCTTCTCTCAAGAACTTTTTGACTAGAAGATGAGAGAAGAGAGGTGGCTCAGTATTATAATGAGCTGAGATGGCGGAGGCAGGAATCTTAATTAAAGAGAAGGATAGGCCTTTGTGGGACATTTCTGTTAAGTAATCTAGTATATGAGGTAAGCTGGGCACATTTGTGTCCATTCCTCAAAACTTGCTCCAATAAC
The DNA here is from genome assembly GCF_019279795.1 of Protopterus annectens. NCBI lineage: Eukaryota > Metazoa > Chordata > Ceratodontiformes > Protopteridae > Protopterus > Protopterus annectens. The sequence continues at coordinate 261,178,801 of NC_056744.1, read as the reverse complement.
AGTATCTATTCCACTTTTATGAATAGGATTTCCTAGTAGCAGATATTTTTGCCTCCAGGATGACATCTAGCACCTGTTTACTGAGAGTTCAGGGGATGAACCAGGCTGCTAGGTTCAAGGTTTATAACTGAGGATGCAAAATCTGGCCTCTCTGCTGGGACAGCATGGATGGGGTCTGAGGCAGGTGCCAAGGTGGCAGTACTGTCAGACTGCACAAAGGTGGGTACCAGTACTGGCGTGGCCAGTCTGGTGCAATCAGGATTGTCCTGTTTGATCTTTAGTACAACCTTTGACAGGAGGGGCAGAGGGGGGAAGGCAAAGATTGAGAGGTTTACCCATGTAAAGGACAGAGCATCCACTTTCCATGCTTGGCTGTGGGGAGTTCTGGTGCAATATTTGCTCAATTGAAAGTTCTGAGGGGAAGCGAAGAGGTCCACCTCTGGTGCCCCCACCTGTGGATCAGCAGCTTGAATAATATGGGTTCCAGTTTCCACTTGTGTGGGTCCATTAGATTTCTGCTTAAGTCGTCTGCCAGTGAATTTAGTTTGTCTGGCAGGAACTGAGCTTGCAGGTGCACTAGGTTGCTCAAGGCTGTGTTCCACAAAGCCATGGTTAATCTGCAGAGGGGGCAGGAAAGGGTTCTCCTCTGCTTGTTTATGTACAACATAACTGTGGTGTTGTCTGTCTTTATCAACAGTTGCCCTGGAAGAAAAAGGCATTTGAAAGCTGTTAGAGCATTCCGTACAGCTAACATTTCTTTTTGATTGATATGCAGGTGCATTTGCTTTAGACTCCATTTGCCTTGAATACCTTGTCCTGCCATGTGAGCCCGCCATGTATAGTCTGATGCATCTGCTGTTAGGGTTTTGGGCGGCAGGGGGTAGATTGAAAGGGAAAGTTTCCTCTTATGCAGTCTTGCATATGGAATTATTAAAATGCAAAGATGCCATGAATCCTAGGGCTTGCAATATTTTTCTTGCAGATAGCTGGGTTTTGGTGGCCAGTAGAATGAAGTAGTTTGTCAATAACATTTGTTTTTCTGAAGTGAGGAATGCCATCTGGGAAGTTGTGTTAAAGCTTGCTCCCAGGAATACAATCTGTTGGCAGGGTACCTGATGTGATTTCTTTTTGTTGATGGTGTACCCCAGTGAAGTTAGAAGTCTCTGTACAAATGTCAGGTGCTGGAGTAGCAATTCCTGACAGCTGAATCAGGCAATCGTGCAAGCATGTGTGAATTAGAATTTTCTCTGCATGCGATATGCAATGGCTGGAGCTAGGCAGTTTGTGAACCCTGGGTGCAGTATATAAGCCAAAGGGAAGTGCAGAGAACTGATAATGCATAAAGCCTGCTGTGACATGTAGGTATTTCCGGCAAAATTCCCTTATGGGGATTTGCAGATAAGCCTTTTTTTTAAGTCTAGCATGTCTAGCCAGGAGTCCTTGGTATGTGCGCATTTTATTATAACACATGACTTAGGGACTCAAGATTCACTATTTTCCCTCTCCTTAACTCCCATGCCTTTTTCTTTGGTATGACAACCTGACACTTGGTCTAGGGTGTCCTTTTTGATGTGAACTGTGGAAAAGAATCAAGATCCCTATTACAAACTAACACTATATGCTCCCTCACACTTCTAACAGAATTTCACCTTCCAGGTTCATCAAAACTCATGGATTTCCAACGTTTCCAATAGCAGCTTTTTAAAACATTTTAACTTTGATTTTATTAAATTTGAAACAGTGTTTTTAATGTTTTGTAATTTTACAAGCATAATCCAGCTGTCAAACATATATATACTTTCAATAATACAAGCTTTTATCTCATGTTTCATTTAATGCAAAGCCCCTTTAAGGAATCTAACAACTGATTGACAACACCTGTTTTCAATTAATGTGTTACCTATGGTTATATAAAAGGGTTTGGCTTCAGCAAATGCTTTTGTACTCACTTGAAAAAGCTCAGGATTATCCTGAGTGAAAGCGCTTGTGTTTATTTCTTCTTGGACCTACTTGAATAAAAGATTTTCGCATTTCACATCAGCTTTTGTTTTTTGTTCCTGGTGGCTGTGGAGTCGTGTTACTAGCATAGGAAGCAGCTGTTGGAGAGTAAGCATCTTGAACCTTGCAACCACCAGGAAGGTGTTGAGAATAGACAGATGCAGGATAGGGCACCAAGAGTTTTCTGTCCTGGGTACCTGAAACAGTCTGGAGTAAAAACCTTGTCCCCTGTGCTCTGTTGGGACAGGTCAAATAGCCTTGATACTGCAAAGAGAAAGTACTTGATTTTGGGCCTCTGCCCACTGGTGTGGGGGGAGGTCTGGCCATCCGCTTGGGTTTGGCAGTGAGTTGAAGTAGAATCTGTATCCCAGGGATACCATGTTCAAGACCCATCTGCCATGGGTGATGTACTCCCAGTTTTTTGCATGTAGGGCAAGTTTTCTTCCTAAGGGTGCAAGTACTTGGGCAAGGCTTGGAAGGATTAAGGGTAAGTCATTGTGAGATTTCACTATAGGATGTTGGCTTACTACTTCATTTTAGAAATGGGAGCATAACATTGTTTAGATCTGTGCATACCCTGAGATTGTAATCATGGTGGTATGCTGCCCCTGGGTTAGGACTGAGAAGGTCTGGGAGGGATTGGAAAGGACCACGTTTTAGAAGACCAATGCCTACTGAATCTAGGTGTCTGTGTCTGTAGGAAATACTTAACAGTTTGCATTGATTTAGCTTTTTCCCCCCATCATTTTGAGGACTTCTTCTGCTTTATTGCCAATCAGGCATTCTTGATTTAGTGGTGCATCTAGTAATTTTGCTTTGACATAGTCTGGCAAGATAAGTTCCTTAAGCTAAGCATGCCTTCTAAGAACAGACCCAGTGACAGCAGCCCTGCAAGGTGCTTCTAAGGCATCAAAACCACATTGCAAATTATGTTTTTCAACTTGGTTAGCAGAATACATTAACTCTTGTAAATCTTTTATGTTCTGCACAATCAGGAATCAACATGATTTTCTGTTTAATTAGCTCCATAATATGTTGCTGATACTTTAGCATACAAAACTAGCAATTTAAAGCCATGATGGCCAGAGTAGCAGAGGTGCATATCTTCTTACCCCATCTGTCTAAAGCCCTAGAGTCCAAAGGGGTAGGGCTTTTGGCTCTTGTAGCCCTAATGTCTTTAGGTCCCTAGGAAATGGTCTCTGGATCTGCAGTATGATTCTTAAAGGGAAACTTGTGGGAGTCAGGTACTTTGTAGTACCTGTCAGGTTTCCTGGCCACTTGAGGCAGGGTATCAGGGCTAATGCTGGATTCCAAGAAGACATCATCTACAATCTTCAGAAGAGGAGGTATAGCTAGAGGCCTGTGCTGAGGCAAGTCTAAAAATTCTGAGTCTCTTTTTGGACTGTGGGTATTCCTGGCATTCCCAGCAGAAATGCTCTCTTAAGGTATGCAAGGTTTCACCAAAAGAAAAGTCCTCTGGAGGGGAGGCAGAGGGGATGGAATCCTCTGCATCTGAATCCTCATAGGAAAATAAGGGAATGTCCTGGTAATCAGAGGGATCAGAGTCATCAGGCTCATAGTCTGTAGAATCAGAAGGAAAATCAATCCTTTGTCTTATAGATGGGGAAGGTTGTCTTCCCGTAATTAAAGTTATAAGGTCTTCAGCTATTCTAAGCATTTATTTCCATGGTATGGGAGCTAGAGCATGCACTTTGGTCATCGTTTTTCTAGGCAAAGTGTGAACTCTGGGCCTGGGAAACTCTGTAGTTTTAGTTAGAAACAAAGATGTCAGTTTCATACAACCACCAGAAGTTTGGAATACACCCTCAGAAGCTGGTGCCTGCAGAGCAGCTCCAGACCCATCCAAGGTAGAGACAGCCACAGGTTCCATAGTTGAAGAAGCAACTCACGGCATACCGGACTCTAAAAGGGTCTCAGCAGAGGCCTGCGAATCTGTAGAAGTTGGTATCAGGGGTTGCAAAGGTGCCTCACTGAGTACTGGTCTATACCGTCTTACTGTCTTTATCCTTACTTTTTTTGTAAGATCAGTAGCCGGATGACTTATCAAAGCCACTTTGGAAAACAGAGAATGAGAGTGAAAGAATTTAGTGACAAAAATTGCCCAACAACGAATAGTTTGGGCATTGAACAAGGCACAGAACCGACAGCAAGGAACATCGTGGTCTGGGCTAAACAGATGACACAGTAAGAATGAAAATCTCTGTGAGGTATTTGCTTTCCACAGGCAAGACAATTATTAATGTTTTCTGACATCAGTTTAGAGCAAGAAAAAAGGATCCCCAACTGGGTACTTATCTTTTAGTAGACTTCAGGTCTGAAACTCGAAAAATGAAAATTTCAGGAGTCAGCTGACTGGCACTTGCAAACTGCATCTGCTTCGGGCACCGCACAGCAAGAAAGACTGATGTAATGGTGCCGGCTGCATGTTTTATACCCATGATGTCCTGACGTCATGGAAGAGGCGATAGCATCCGATGCAGAATTCCCAAGACTCTGGTATTCAGGCCGACTGAGGGCTACCTGCAGGCAGATAACCCAAATGTGATGACTGCAACAGTGAAACATGAAGAACATCCTGTATTGTTCAAAGGAAGTACTGCATACACTAGAGATTATGGCAGGAAGAGTTTCATATAATTTGTATGTCAAAAAAAAGTGTAATAGCCTAACGATAAAGATCTAATTGCTGGATTGCATGTGTGCACTCTGGTATCATATGGTAATGTAGATTAGCAATCATGTAATAGTACTGTTGTATTAAGCACTGTTACCCACACTGTGCACCATGAATTGAATGTGTAGGAATGCCTGTATATAACAGGTGTAATCCCCAGAGGCCATTTAGTACAACTGAGAGACACATAGACAGAAAACAGAAAACAGGAACATGCAACTGAGATGTGAATTGTTGTTTTTTAGCATACACAGCCATGGTTCGAATCCTGCCAGTGGTAGTACTCTGCATACAGATTCATACCCCACAACTGTACAGATATGTCCAGAATATCCAGTAAAGTGGCTCATATATGTTGCCTATCAACCTGTCCCCCAGGGAAATCAGTGGGATGATCCCAGACATATAGGCAGCAAACAGGAAATACAACTGATTGACACACATCTATGAGAACAAAGCTGGCACTCTAGCAACTCCCCAATACCTTATGAGATTCAAAAGCCACGTATGTCCCATTTACACCCCAACTTGTCAAGCTGTGGTCAGACTGTGTACAGTAACAGAGTGAGATGTATGGGCATAATAGTAATGTGAAATCTGGTTTTGTGTGTGGGAACATTCAGGTAGTGCTAATAAACATTTCTCCCACATATCTGTCAGATACCAATACTGTGCCCAGAAATAGAAGAATGATACCCAGTACTGGTACTGTTTACATTTGTATCGTATGGCAGTGCGACTGATGCAGTTGCTCTGAATAATGAGGTATTACACATTACTGTCACCCACACTGTCCTGCAACATATAACTGTCTAGGAAATCTGTATAAGAGTGTTGTTATACAAGGTCAGAATGCAAAAGCACAGGGGATTAATAAGACAGAAAGCAGATAGGAGATATACAACAATATCTATATAGCAGACACAACTGTGATGGAGTGTTTAAGTTGTAGCAGACACAGTCATAGTCTGAATCCTGGAAGTGCAATTAGGCTGCATACAGAATCATACCCCAGAACTGTACAGATGAGGCCAGAATGTCCAGTATATGGGCCCATATCTGCTGCCTGTCCCCCTGTCCCCCTGGTAAGTCTGTGGGATGATCCCAGATATTTAGCCAGCAAACATGGAATACAAGTGATTGTCAAACACCTATGAGAACAAACCTGTCACTGCAGCAACCCCCGAAACTGTTAGGAGAGTAACATTTCAAGTATGTCCTATCTACACTCCCATGTTGTCAAGCTGCGACCAGAGTGTGTACAGTAACAGAGTGAGATGTATGCGCATAACACTAATGCGTAATCTGGAAGTTTGTGTGGCAACAGTCAGGTAGTGCTAACAAACATTGCTCCCAGAGGTACATCTGATACGAACACTGTGCTGAGAAATACAGATCATTATAACCTGTACTGGTACTGTTCACTCTGGTATTGTATGAAATTGTGAGTGTTGCAGTTTCTCTGAATAATAAAGTATCACTGATCACTGTCACCCACACTGTGCTAAATAATATAACTGTGTAGGAAAGCGTGTATATGTATGTGTCAAGTCACTAAAGGTGGAAGTGGGCAATATTGTAGATATGAACTGGCACACCAGCATGTGGTCAACACATGGCCAGAGTCTGTGCAGAAAAAGTTGGATAGCTATGTGCACAACATTAACTCAGAATATGGGAGTAAGTGTAGAAACAGTTAGCTAGTGTTAACAAACATTCCCTCCACAGGTATACCAGGTAAGAGGGGTATACTGCAGGTAAATCCGGTTCATGTGTAATAATGATGACAGCCATATCACTGTCCAAACTAAGGCAATAAGGTAGTGTAGTAAGACTTGTAAGGTACAGATAACAGCACTGACTAGGAAAGTAATGTAGACTACAGGAATATACTAGTTGCTAATTGACATCTTTCTCCCCCCTCACCATATCTTCAACAATAATCAACATACCCACCCCAACTGGTATGCAATGACACCGATGTTCTGATAATGTCCAATTGTTTGATAAATATTTTAATGGTTCCCATGCATGTTCTATATTAAATTATTCCAACATTGGTGGCATGGTGCCATCAATGTACCTGCATGCTGTCCTTATTACCACTGTGGTCCCATATACGCATGTGTTCTGTTTGCTATGCAACTGTTCCGTATCTGCTGTCTGGATTAATGGGAATATCTATGCATGCTGTTATACTCAACCCTGGAATGTGCTGACTATTACTAACCCACATATGATGATGAATTCTAAACACTATAGCACGCTTGGAATGGCTGGTCCCAGTGGACCTACCTGTCCCACCTCATCTGGCTGTGGCACTGGGCACCAGCATATCTGGGGACCAACCCAGGACCTCCATGTCCATTGGTCCTGCACCATCTTTGGGTGGTACCGCCTGAGGAGATGGGGCTCACTGCCCTGGGAGTGGGCACGGACAGGCATCTGTCACCTGTCACCAGGTCAGGGTCATGGTGCGTAGAGAGATCAACCAGCAGTTTGGAGACCTTTTACGCCAGCTCGAGGGCCGCATTTTGTGATTAGAGAGTCAGCCTGGCTCTGCAACTCAGCCCCCAATTTTGGGGCTGTGAGGGTGCAGTGGTGACTACTCATTGGAGGGGACCTCTGTCCCACTGTTTCCACTAGGGGGCTCATGGGCTTCTGATTTCCCAACACCCCTCCCCATCAAGGTGTTTACCCCCCCACATGTGTCATATACTGCCCCTGTATGCGTCTTGTTTGTCTTGTCTGTTAACCTACCCAACCTACCTCCCCAAATGTACCTACTATCCCTCCCCAACATCCCACTCTCACCTGAAAAAGAAAAAAAAAGGGCAATCTGTCCTCACAAAAAGTCTTGCCCCATACATAGCTGTCCATTTCACATGTTTCCACTGGACACATGTAATCTGGTCTAACTGGAATCACAACTTATTATTGTTCTCCTCACCCCCTCCCAGGGGTTTGAGTGTCCATGTCTACCTCCAAATTCAATGCATATGCACAGCTGTTGCTGTAGAAGAAATGGGCAGCTATGGACCTTCCCTACACCATTCCTACACATCTCTGGCTAGTTTCCCGACTGTCTTTAACTCTTTGTGCCCCTTTTTTCAACACTTTCCTATCATCCTCTTTTTCTTTTCTTTTAAAGAAATTAGCACTGGGGTAAGCAGGAGTAAGCACTTTTAAGCAGCAGTAAGTGGGTTTAAGCATGATTGCATGGAGGTAAGCAATGCTTAGACTGGTTAAGCAATTGAGAAGCTAAATCAGTGTAAGAAACTGTAACCAGAAGTTATCAATGCTTATCTCCACAAAAACCTGCGCAGACCCACTTACAACTGCTCAAAAGTGCCTTAATCACTCTGTATCTAATGGCCCTTGTTCTTCCCAACAACAAAATAAACAGCCTCTGAAAGGCTCAAAACCAGGACCCTGCACACCATAGATGAAGCAATTTGCCACTAAGCCATGTCAGATATACATAATCCTGATGTATTCACAAACATATCATCCAGCCCAGGCATTCAACAGTACAGAGAATGCATTCCAACATGTAGATGTGTGTGTGTAAATATATTAATATCTAAACAGATACAACACACAATATATATATATATACATATATATATATATATATATATATATATATATATATATATATATACGTATATAGAAATATATATGAACATATATACATGCAAATGCCTACATCTATAGATGTATATGTCTACATCTATGTCCAAATATATACAGCAAGTTAGATATATGTCAACAGATTATATATATATATATATATATATATATATATATATATATATATATATATATATATATATCAGTATATACAGACAATAGTTTTATATATATATATATATATATATATATATATATATATATATATATGCATGTGTGTATGTGTATATAGATATATACGAACACACATCTGTAGATAACAATGGGGAAATAACAAAACACATATGTCCACATGCACTATTAATGGGGCTGAGAGTCCCCAAACAATATATGTCTAGTACGAATAGGTATACCCCCCACAGCCAAACATGTCCCCTTTGCAATACACTACCAAGTGTTGCAGATCCCATAACCAGGACCAGATACGACATGGGCATCCCCAGGATACATATACACAGACACACATATGCAGATATGGTTCTACCTGACATAATCGAAACCCCAGAACACCGACAACGCAATCACCGACACCACATAATCGACAGTGCAGAAACACGAAACCTCACATGCCCGACAACGACATAACCGACGGTACACAAACACGAAACCGCATACACTGCACACACCACAATAACAACAATCAACAAACAAAACACATCCCCTGTCCAAAAACCACACACACAACACAAGCACACCAAAATCCCTACAAACCCACACTAAACCTCACATACACAACTATCTACAACCCTAACCCAAACCCTAACCCTAAGGTCCGTCACTATCGCATCCTCAGCTAACCCGCGCCATAATCCTAACTCACTTAACCCGCCCCTAACCCAAAGACTATCACTACCGCACACTTACCTAACCCACTGAAAGGAAATTCACCCCAGGGATCACGTCAGTCGTCCTGCTAGACAGGGGTCCAGGAAAGTAAATAATGTGGGAAGAAATAGCCAGGGAATTGTTATGGCTAGGCTTGTATAGGCCCTAGGGCTGATACTCTAGTACCAACCTTTGAACCTATGAACCTATGAACCCTAACTCACTTAACCCGCCCCTAACCCAAACACTTTCACTACCGCACACTTACCTAACCCACTCCCTAACCCTAACTCACTTAACCTGCCCCTAACCCAAAGACTATCACTACCACACACTTACCTAACCTGCGCACTGACCCTAACTCACTTAACCCACCCCTATCCCCACAGACCGCCAATATCCACACTTACCTTACTCGCACCCTAACGTCCATCACTACCGCATACTTACACAGCCTTTTCCCATGTCAGCATCCTCGGCGTCGGTGTTTTAATCCGTCGCTTCGGTCTTCTGCATTGTCGATCTTCTGGCGCTCGCGATTCGCTTGTCGGTGTTCTGGAGTGTCGACTATCTCAGGCAGAACCGCATATATATATATATATATATATATATATATATATATATATATATATATATACATATATATATATATATATATATATATATATATATATATATGTAACTACACATATACACACAGAGATAGGTATAGTAAGATACATATGTGGTACGTGCACACAATATGGAACAGCCACTATGCCTACAGTTTTCACCTTAACAACTGGACACTGTTTGAGCCACCCATACAAATGACAATTGTTGCCTGCAACATATACCCATAGAGAGGTCAAAGGTTATAACACCACACACAGGTTTGCATAAATGGGAAAGCTTTATTTGTGTTCTATTACAGTTGTATATGCCATGTCACATAGCTGTTTAGACACTGACATCTATATAAACACGGTAATGCAACTCTGAAACAGTTATACTAATACAGTAGTCTGGAAAGGTTTACAAATGTTGTTGTCCAGGCTGAGGCCTTCAAGTAGTAGAATAGTAAAGACAGACTGGGCCACATGATACCAAACAATCAACAGTAAGTAATGCAGATGTATAGTTCAGCAGCCTCTATCTACACTCTGTTCAAAATCCCTAAAGGGTAAAGACCTCAGTTGACACACTGGGATGTACCTGTTACATAACAAGGCATAACTGGGACAATCACAAGCACACTGACAAACAGAACAGTCTGTATGGCAGGAGGCGGTAGGCCTGCATATACCCAAGGTGGATTGTATGGTAATATACATCCAGATACCTTAAGGCAGTATAGACATGTTGTGTGTGGAAGGTCACATCTGCTTTATCATGTGCACCATTGGTTACTGACAGGCATCCTAAAGACATCATAGGACAGTACCACTGCTAGCAAGTAAAGCTCCTGTGGACTACAGCAGAGATATTAGCCAATATATGTGGACACTCCGACACATTCTGGACAGTCCAGAGGTATACACAGAACCCCTTAGTACAAGACATCTGGACCAAGCCTGACAATGTGGATGTTAACAGCCATATAGATGGGTATAACATGTAACTACTGATATACATTTGCCACCACAGGTTATACATTCACATACCCCTGTCTGTCCTGACACATGATTACCACTGGTACAGAGGTGCCATGGCCACAAACTAGCCACTAGATATTGACATACATCTGTACAGCATCCCACTGCTCTGTCTGACATACATGGCTGTTCTAGTGGCCTGGCAGCAGTACCTCTGGCAAGTATCTGGACATGACATCTCACTGGGTAAGTACACTAAGCTGCTAGGCATATAACAATGCACTGTGCAGGCTACAGGCAGACTGGCTCAACACTGGCCTACATTTCCTATGGGGGAATGCACTTGTACAATGATGCATAGCAGGCTTTACAGGCATGTCACAGCACAGAGTATGATACACCTGTGTGAAAATGCATAACCGCAACCAATGTGAGCACAGCCACAGCCACATATGGTAAGCTAGCATAATATTACAGTATATGGACTATCTGTTCAACATCATCCTCATATGTGCCACTCACACACTAACCCTACATATACAGGGCTGCTACACAGTGTGGTGCAAAGCCTGTCTGTGGTATGGGACATGTGTGTGTATGGCCCTACAAACATGTAAACCGATAGGGTAACATACAGTGGAGTAGCATGTAACATCATATAGAACAGGACAAAGAACAATGACATCTACCACAGTCTGTACACAAGCCAAAGTACATATTAATAATACACACAGTGTCGACAGTCACCATGAGTACACAGACCTCAGTACTGTACACACAACCACAGAATGCACAGGTTATGTCATAACATGTAACCCTTACTACACATAGCATGTGTAGCAGTCCTATAGCTCACTTGCTTGTTTATTTATTATTTTTGTTTATTTTATTTTAACATTATTTTACAAGGATAAATCCAACTGGACACAAAGTGTCTGTTTTCAGTGGAGTCCTGGGGAGAAAAGCTCCAAGGAAGTTAACAGAGTACATACATGGTTTAGATAACAATAAAAAACTGGTATACAAGGTAAGAGAAACAAAGAAGTACAAGAACAATTTTGTAAAACAATAAGATACTCAGGAGTAGAACCCTTATTTGCAATATTTACAAAAAAGTACATATCAGGTGAGTATATCAGGTGAGAATATAGTGTATGCAATGGAGGCATACAGCGGGTCACTTATATGGAGTAGTGGGTCTTCAAGGGGGGTCTTTGCAGTTGCAGATAGGGTTAGCATTGAGGTGTGAATTAAGAAGGCCCTTGAAGGTGCTTGTCTGACTTTGTAGCCTGAGTTCAGATGGGAGGATGTTCCATACTTTAGCAACATCATAAGAGAATAGGGCCTCCCCAGCGCTGTTATTGCATGGGTTGATTTCAATCAGATTTTTGTTACATGAACGTAGTTCTCTTTTGGGGTTGTGAAAGTTTAGTATGTCAGCTAGGGCAGGGCTCTTCCCTGGATGAAAAAGAATTTGATGGGCTATGATCAGTTGGTGGTAGTGTAGGAGGTTTGGAAATTCTAACCAGTGCAGTTTAATTAGGGAATGGCAGAGATGGGAATGTGATCTATTATTGGCAGTGAACCTAGCTATTTTATTGTGGCATGTGGAGAGTTTGTTCTGGTTAGATTTGTTAATGTTGGTGAAGACTGGAGAGGCGTACAGTAGTGTTGATAAGAGATGAGTTCTGGCTATTGTTGTTCTAGTTTCGGGGGTTAGGAATAGTATGCAACAATATAGGCAACCAAGTTTTTTATGGACTTCAGGAGACAGTATGGGATACGTGCTTGTTGAATTTAAGTTGTTGATCAGTAGTGATGCCTAAGAGTTTGGCCTCAGTTACTGGGTTGATGAGGGTGCCATTGGTTGACATGATGGTAAAGGTGGCAGAGGAGTGATTGCTTGATTGGGTGGAATAGTATTAGCTGTGTTTTTTGGGGGGTTTAGTATTAATTGGTAGTTGTTTGGCCAGTTCTCTACCTCAGTGAAGGATTCCTGGGCTTTACTTTGTAGTAATTGGATGTTTGGTGCTGAGCAGATTAGGTTCATAGGTTCATAGGTTCATAGGTTGGTACTAGGCTATCAGCCCTAAGGCCTATGCAAGCCTAGCCATAACAATTCCCTGGAAATTTATTCCCACAATATTTACTTCTCTGGGCCCCTGTCTAGCAAGGCCACTGACATGATCCCCGGGATGAATTCCTATCTCCCATCCAATCATCAAGGTTCCTTTTGAAGAGGGCCAATGAGGCACTCTGCTTGACATGTATGGGCATATTCCAGAGTATGGGGAGTCTCTGGGTCAGGAACTTATCCTTCCAGCATGTTTTGTTCATTGTGATGATAAGATTTAGATCCCTGGAGCGTGTGGCTCTGAGGGATAGTGATTTTTTTAAGTGGAGCATGTCGAACAGCTCAGGGTTTGACATGGCCTTGTATGTTAAGTAGAGATTGCCTCTGAGTAGATGATATGCCACAGAGTATAGCTGGAGTTTTTTAGACAGTCAGCATATGGCATCTGCTTTAGGCCTGTGATTCTTTTAGTGAGGTATTTCTGTGGCCTTTCCAGCTGTTGTAGATGTCTTGTGAGGTACATACCAAATAGGGCATTACACTCTATAATGGGTCTAATGAGGGATGAGTACAGTGAGACAATGACCTCCTTTTTTCTGGATGAAAAGCCCTTAGTGATGAGGTGTGCCACATAGAAGGATTCCCTGACTGTTCTGGCAATGTGGTTATCGAAAGTGAGAACACTGTCCACTTGTGTCCCTAAGTCTCTCATCACACTTTCAATGTTTAGTGTCCTGCCAGCTATGTGGTAGTTCATGGATACATATTTTTTTCCAAAGGGGATAACTATACATTTCTTGGCATTAAGCTTGAGCCCATGGCTCTGGAACCAGGCATCTGTTTCTGTAAGGCCTTTTTGAAGAATATCCACATCATTTGGGGATTCGATAATGGCTCCCAGTTTGCAGTCATCTGCAAAATTTGTTAGCCAGTGTCCCTTGGTGTTGGCCTGTACTTCATAGAAGTAGATGCCAAACAAGAGTGGTCCCAGGACTGAACCCTGAGGTCCTCCACTTGTCACTTGTCTGGAGCTGGATTTGGAGTCGGCTACTTTTACAGTCTGGGTTTTGTCAGTAAGCCAGTTGGCAACCCATCGAGTGATGTAGGGATTTATGCCCAGCTTAGTAAGTTTATCTATGATTCCAAAGTGGGGGATGGTGTCAAAGGCCTCGGCGAGGTCCAGATAGGCTGTGTGGACCGCCTTACCCTCGTCCACAGCTCTGGAGACCGATTCAAAGAAGTCAATCAGATTCAGGAGACAAAATTGGCCCTTCACAAACCCAAACTGGGTGGGGTCCAGTGTTTGAAGGTTGCCAATGTCTTTGTTTATAAGTTCCACGATAATGCGTTCCATGCCCTTGCAGATCAGGCTTGTCAGACTGATGGGACGGTAGTTCTCAGGATCCATGGTGGATCCTCCCTTGTGGAGTGGGATAACTGTAGCTGTGCGCCACTCAGTGGGCACGAAGCCTGAGGTGAGGCTATGATTAAACATGACACTTAGGTGGGGTGCCAGTTCATTTTGTAGTCCATGTAGTACACAGCCTGGGATGTCATCTGGTCCCATGGATGCTGTATTCTTAGCTTTGGAGAGTGCTGTTTCTACCTGTGTGGCTGTGATTATCAGAATTTGGCAATCTTTTGGTATTGAGATGGGCCCTTTACGGGGTAAGAGGGGGTGAAGTTGGCACTAAATCGATCTGCCAGGATATTGGCAATATCCTTGGGATCAGTATATTTAATGCCATTCTGTTGTAGCTCACCGCAGATCTGAGCATTGCCATTTAGATTCTTGACATAACTACAGAATGCCTTGTGGTTGTCTTTGGAATCTTTGGCAATTTTATTTTTGTAACTAGTTTTTGAGGATTTTATGAGGGATCTCAGCTGCTTACTGAGGCTGGTGAGGGAGTTTTTTGCATTCTGGGATTTTCCTCTTTTCTGCAACAGTTTCTTCCTTCTGTTGTATAGTTTGTTTATAGCAGGGGATCACCAGATTGGTTTTCTTTTTTTGGAGAAGAGCATCTTGGTTCTATTTGGGATGGCACGATTCATGCACGAGTGGATGTGCTCGTACAGTGCCTTAGTGTATGATTCTGCAGTCAAACTTCCAGATCGCATCTGCGTGGGTGTTGTGAAGTTTGTCACTTCTGACTTCAGTAGCATGAAGTTGGCTTTGGAGAAGTTTTTTAAGGATATTTCCTTACTGGGGGGGTTGGGATGTGGATGTCAAGGGTGATTTGCTTATGGTCAGACCTGACCAATGAGGGGGTGACCACTGGTATGGAGCATCTATCTCCCATGTTGGTAATGACCAGGTCTAGGATATTGGAGACCCTGGTTTGACAATGGATTAGTTGATCCAGGGCGTTGGAATTTATGAATTCCAAGAATCGTAGGGAAAAGGAGTTGGTACCCGAGTAGTTTTCCCAATTAATGGCAGGGTAGTTGAAATCACCCAGTATTAGGGTGTTTGGTTGTATTTTAATATTTTCCAGTATGCTTAGGAAGGTGTAGTGAGAATATTGGGGTATGGTGGGGGATCTGTAGCAAGCTACAATTTGGATTGCAGTCTTACCTAGTGTTAGTTGCACCTGGAGAATTTCAGATGCATTCTGTTGGGCAACTAGCACGGAGGTGTGAATATCCTTGGTGAATATGGACACTCCTCCACCTTTAGTGTTTCGGTCTTGGTTTTGTGGCCGAAAAGTGTGGTAAGAATTGTAGCCTGGTATTGCAGAGGTGATCTCTGGAGCCTTGAACCAGGTCTCAGTCACTACACAGATATCGATGTTCTCCATTTTTAGGAGTGCCTCGAGAGAGTGCATTTTGAGGTTTAGACTTCTAGCACTGAGTAGCATTACCTTTAGATTTTGCATGCTTGTATCTGTTACGGTGGTGGTTTTATCCTTGGAATCTTGCCTAAAAAAGGCACTATAGGGGTGGCAAGAGCTTTAGCCAGTAACCTGAATTCCAGGGGTGACAGGTGCAGACCATCTCTGGCAAAGCATCGTGGTTTGTCGATCACGTCTTCCCAGGCAGACAAATACTGGATCCCCTTTGAATGACACCAGAAGCTTAGCCAATTGTTGAAGTCAATCATTTTGTCCTTATACTGTGGTATCATTCTGGGCAAAGGCAGGATGCTACTCAGGGCGAGGGTCATACCTGCCTGGGTCACATGATCCAAGAGCTCTTCCATGTCTCTTTTCATCTAGTCCAGGGAGGTACGTCTCAAGTCATTCACTTCAGCATGGACAATGACAAAGTCGTATTTGTACTTGTTGTGGAGTGACTTGAGTGCATGCATTATGTGGCGGATCCTGGCACCCAACAGGCAGCTGACTGTAATTTTCTCCTTGTTCAGCCCGGTGAGTGAGACATCAGTGTGCCTGACTATAGAGTCACCTATGACTAAAGTGTTGGGTACATTGTCTTGTCTTAGGGGCTGTTGTTGGGTGGCACACTGGTGTTGTCAGCTATGTGTCACTTTGGTTGTGACTGGTGTTTGTTTGCGTTTCAGCTTTGGTGGTTCTTGTTGCTTGAGCAGGTTAATGTTAAGGGCCTCTGCACATGTGGGTTTAGTGTTGCTATGTGTGGGTGTTGATGGTGTGAGTTTTGAAGGGCTATGAGTTGCTAGAGGTGTAATGCAGGTGTTAGCCTTCTCCTCTTGACTGTCTAGTACAATCTTGACTGGAGAGAGCTTTGCTTCCAGTTTGGCTGTGTAGGTGCATCTCTCGCAGGTTGCAGTGTTGGGTGATAGGAGGAGAGGATTGTCTGTGTACATGAGGCAGTTGCAGCATTGCCCCAGTATGCCCAGATTCACCAGGTGGACAGGAGGAAATCACCGGAAGCTGACCCTTGGACATGCCTGTTTAGGTGCTTTTTTGTAAAGTTTAAGAGCTGGTTTCCCTTACCTTTGCAAGGTACTTTGCATTTATAGGCTGTTTAGTGACTATGATTAATTTATCCTTATTGACCAGGAAAGCTGAGTGCTTGTATCAGTTTCAGGCTTCCTAGTGCTTTCCAGCAGGTTCTAGAGCGAGTGCTAGTCACAGGGGTTCAGATTTTAGTGCTACTACTGAGAAACCAGCTAGTTTTAAGGGAAAATTTGAAGAGCAGACTTTCTGGTACCTGGAATAGTTTAACTGTAGCCTCGTAGTGCTGCACAATGTGAAAAATGTGCAAACACACGCGTTTTTAAGCCAGAAAGTTGAAAGGGATAGAAATCAGCCCCAAAGGCTAATAAAATTACAATTTCAAAGCTGGAAACCACTCCTCTAGCGTTAGATAGGCAGTGCAATGCTCACCAGTCCCACTGGTAGGCAGTAGGACTTCCCTCTACCACAGCAAGGTCTGGATAGCTCTGTACACAGAAAATAAAGTCCTGTGGCAAGGAAAGCCTGAGATCTGGACTATACTGGCTAGGAAAGGTGGGAAATGAGCAAACAAGATAGTATAGATATATATTTTTTGTTGAAACAGGCTAAACAATGCAATAATACAGTAAATAAACACAGAAAAGGCTAACACACTTGACTGTGTAGTTCTAAACAGTAAATGCAATTAAAACTCTACAAAATTAGCAATTTAAAACTTTTTGAATGAAGCAAGTCAAGTGCACAACTGAATAACGATTTAAGAGGCAGTAACACAACAGAATAAGTAGCTAGTCTACATATACAGAGAAGTCTATATATACAAAAAAGCAGCTAAAACACACAAACACTTCAGATGCAGTGCAACCTAGAGCACTTAAGTTGTAGCAATATTAAGGCAATTACAGTTATAATAAATGCACTAAAATATACTCTATATTTCCAAAATGTTTGAGAAGCACAGTCAGAACATAAGGAAATTCAAGCAAAAATTTTTTTTATTTTTTTTGAAAGGGAAAAAGGAGAAACAGAAAGCCTTATCAAATGTTCCCTCTGTATTAGGTAGAATGAGCTAATGACGCTAGACTGGGAGGAGTGTCCCAGACCAGACCCACAGTAGGGGCGGGCAACTGCAAAGCCTCCAAGTATAACAGCAAGACACCAACAGAGAGGGCGGGTGGGGCCGCTAAAGCTATTAGCCTACAAAGCACTACAGAAAGCCACAAAATTAAAGTTTTTAAACAGATAAAGATTTGTAAAGATACAGAATTCTTTTAACTACAAACAAATCAGTTACCCATGCAAATTACAATAAAAGTGCTATATATAAATTGCTAGAAACAATAAACTGTATGAATAATCGAAAAAAAAAAAAACAGGATACTTATATATCTCAGCTAAAAGTTGGAGTCAACACCTCTCATCTACTCTGCTCAGTGTGTATAGACAGAAACTCTCTCAAAGTTAGGGCTTAAATACTAGAAGAACAACTTTTTTTGGACAATGTTGGCTTTAGTGGTAGCTAGGTGGAGATTATTTGTAAATATGTTGAAGAGAAGGGGACCAAGGATTCAACCTTGTGGGACACCGCATGTGACAGGGAGTGGGGGGATAGGGAGTTGCCCCATTTGACAGATTGTGACAGGTTGTTTAGGTAACTGGTAAACCATTTTAGGGTGGAGTCATCGAGGTTGAGTTCTGCTAGGCAGGTGAGGAGTTTGCTATGGGAAACTGTATCACATACCTTGGATAGGTCTAAGAAGGTGGCAGAGACCAGCTTCCCTTGGTTCCTATGCAGGTTTATGGTATTGGAGAAGTTAATTAGAGCAGTTTTGGTGCTATGGGAACGTCTGAATCCATGTTGGATTTTAGTTAGAAGGTTGTTAGTTAACAGATGGGTAAGGATTTGGTGGTGGATACATTTTTCTAGAAATTTTGAGAGGGGTGATAGGATAGCAATGGGACGGTAGTTGGACAGGTCAGTTGATGGACCTCCCTTGTGGAGAGGAATGATATATGAGGTTTTCCATAATGAAGGAATGGAATGCAAGGAGATAGATCTGTTAATGAGTAGGGAGACGGCATAGGCAATGGCCTTGGATGCAATTTGGTGATATTGAGCTGGGAGACTGTCGGCAGCTAGGGTGGTAGGTTTGAGTTTAGCTAAGAGATTTTGAATTGTTGTAGTTGGAACTGGGTTAAAAGTGAAGGGGGTGAAGTTAGTCTGGTAGTTTAAGGGTTGATGTTGGGTCATGGGTGATATTGCACTTACCAGGTTCAGTACTGAAGAGGTAAAGTAGTTATTAAAACTAGAGGCTATGTGTGGATCAGTACCTATGATATCTGGGGGTGGTGCAGTGGCTTTACCAGGCTGGAGGATGTTGTTCACAGCAGCTCAGAATTTCTGTGGGTTGTTGTTATGTTTACTTTGTAGGGAAATATAGTAGTGTTTCTTGTCCAACCTAACCTACTTTTTTGCTTTATTTCTGAGCTCAGCAAAGCTTTGCCTAGTTATGGGAGTTTTGTGCTTTTGCCAAGTTATCCAAGCTTTGTCTCTAGTCTTAAGTAAGATTTTTGTGGCTTTGTTTAACCAGGGGGCAGGGTTTCTTTGCAATCTTATAGTTTTTAGTGGGACTAGTTGGTTTAAAATCTCTAGGAATTTGGCATTAAAGTATTCTACTGCATTATCCAGGGGAAGTTTTTTTATGGGAGCACAGTCACAGGATTTTAGGGATTCTGAGAATTGTTCTGGGGAGAAGTTTTTTTGGAAAAGGATTTGTAATAGAGCGGGGGTGTTAGTAGATTTTATGTTGTGCTGAAGGAGAAAGGTTGTGTTATGGTCACTGAGAGAGTCAGGTAGTATTCCAGATAGGTGGGCAGTATTGGGCCGGTTAATCAGGATCCAGTCTAAGGCAGATTCTCATTTGGTGGTTTTGTCAATTCTTGTGGGTGATTGTATGAGTTGTATGAAATTATATAGGTTTATGTGGATGGTGGCTATGGGTGAGTGTATAGTGTTCCAGTCTATGTTGACATCACCTAGGAGTAAGGTTTCTTGGGACAGGGAGTGGGAAGCCCAGTGGAGTATAGATTCTAGTGTCTTAAGTTTGTCTCCTGGTGGTAAATAAATGCTGAGCAGGTTTAGTTGGTTGTGTTGGTTTAGTAGGATTTTGGTGAATAGAGTCTCAGCAGTGTTGAAATCTGAGGATTCTTTTTGAAGGAGCTAGACTTTTAAATTGGATTTGTAAAGAAGGGCAATGCTACCACCTTTTCTGTGAGGTCTATCAACTCTTAATATGTTGAAGCCAGGTGGAGTTATAGAGTTATCTTTAATGTGGAGTTTAAGCCATGTTTCTGTAATCACTATAATGTCTGGGTTGTATACAGAGATAATTCCATGTAACTGTTCTATTTTATTTATGATACTGCGATGTTTAGATTTAGAATGAGTAAATCAGTGGGTTTATGCTTAAATGGGAGGTTGGGAATGGGTGTGGTATGGGTGTTGTATGTTGGGCCAGGGCTGGGGTGGATATCCCCTCCTAGTAGTAGTTGGGCTGCAATGCTGGTAATGGTTTTAAGGTAGAATACAGTTAGGAAGTGGTGTTTGAGGCTGGGGTATTTTTTGGATTGTGAGGTGTAATAGATAGGAGAGATGAGTTGAAAAATTAAAGGGTAAAGGATAATTGGTTGTGCGTTTGCAGGTATGAAGGGATGGTTTGTGGTGTATGGTAGGGAGGGGATTCGATACAGTGCATAGTGTTAAGTGGATGGTGATAAGTAGTAATGAAGGAGAAAAAGTAAAGACAGATGGGGAGGGAAGGCAAGAGTAATGGGATGATATGGTTGTGGGAGTGTGGTGTTGGTGACATGGTGATTGAGTTATCTGTGTTGGAAGACTGTGGATGGGTGTAGAAGGAGAGAGGTAGTATGCAGTTTTGTGGTTTGTTGGAATATAGGTTGTGGTGGGTTTAATGGAGTGAGGGTGCAGTTTAATTTTAATAATATGCAGTATAAACAAAATATTTTAAGATATACAATAACAACGGCAGACAGAATACAATAAAATAAATGTTACAATGTCAAAATAGATAAGATAGTATATGCATACAGTAGAAAGTTTTTTTTTTTTCTTTTTTCTATAGTCTATTCAGATACACTTAGATTACTAACTTATACAACATAAACAGAACTGTGCCCTATGCAATCTATATCCTAACAATTCACAGGAAAAAACTACAGCAGATCCAGTACCAAGTTATACATTAAATATAAAATAGCAAAAACTGTCAAGCAAAAATACAAAAGCATGTAATCAAATATGTCAATTCCGCTAGAGTGAAAAACTCTAAAACTCCACTGCGATAACCCCAAAATAATGATAAAAATTACACAAACTGCCCACAAAAACAACCATTAGGCCTGCACCCATCAGGATATACAACACGTCAGACTGGACCCAAAGCATCGTAAACCAACTTACCCCAGGCAAACGATACCCCGATAAAAAGTCCCTCACGCACAAAAGTTGAAAACCAGTACACTAAAAACACAGTTCTCACATCACTTCTTAGAAGTGTAACTTTTCAGAAACCTTTGCCTGAAATAAACTGTAGGTTTATTTAGATGTAGGTGGATGAGTCCAGCAGGTCTTTTTCAGTTCAGCTGCAACTTCCCTTGGGCAGCTTCCTTCAATGTCCTGCACCTGAAGACTTCACATCTCCACTGAGAGCATTTAAGCATGCAGAAAAAAAAAAACATTAGACCAGTCTGGATAAGCTGTAGACCTGCAATGCACAGCTCAGGGCTGAATCTTGTGGAAATTCCAGAGATCCGCGCTGGCTTGTGGTCACAAGCTCCTGCTGAAAATTTCCATTAATATTTGCTTAAATATGGACTGTTCCGCAAACAACTACACTCGTTTGCCAGTTTATACCTCTTCAGATGTGCAAAATTAGTATGCTTTTAGTCACAATGCACAAAATGTCTTAAATTAGTACCACTTGATTTTGCGCTTCCCTCAATTAAATATATATAGTTCTAGTGACACCATTTGGAGATTCCCAATTAACACCTCTGAAGCATGAGACTATAAATCCCAAACATAACACAGGCTGCAAAGTTCACTCTGTTTACCTAATGTGCTTCTCACAAACTATAGACAAACCGTAAGTTTTTCCATAGATGATGCTGCAAGTTTTTATTTATTTTTGATGTGTTTAACCTTCTTATCAGGCCAACTCTCCCAACTCCTTTTGAGTCACTTGTAGTTAAAGGATTTGTATAAAAGATTTTTCTGGCACCCCTTTCAGGTCTTTCTTATTCCACAACTGTGTGGGAACTAGTCCCCGGCCCAAACATCATACAGATGAACAGTCACAAAAAGTATAGACAACCGTTCCAGCTATTCAGCCCAGGAATTTTTCATACAAGATCTAGACTGCTATACAGACTCCGGAAATACTCTCATTGTAAAAGCGACAGTCGACTAACACCCACATTTTGAAAGTGCAGCTTTTCCGCTATATAAACATATCCATATAGTGTTACATCAATCTCTTAACGTCTGGTATATGCCATCTTAATGATTTTGTCTGGCCCTCAACAGCAGATGGAATAAACTTAAGGCCTTTATTAAACAAATAAATGTCAGCTGAAGTTAAATGCACTTGTGACAGATTAATGATATTATTGTCATTCACAGTACCCTTCTCTATTAACGTTTCTGTGCATTTGAAATACTCCTGCTTCTCCACCTTTTTCTTTGTTATCAGATATGATGACACTAATTATGGTGTACAGCACATATGCACCTCTTACTGCATGACATATATACAAAGGTTGACAGAGTTGTGGCTGTAAGCACATACACGGGGCCAATATTGACATGTTGGTGTGATATCCTCATACATTTACTGTCGTAACAGGGTTTGTTGCAACATATGTCCTATGAGGAATATGAAGTCAGTAACTCTCACAGCTGTCACCATCTATAGACTGCAATCCTCACACTACCTTCTGCAGTTCACAGATAGGTGCTCTGTGGGTAACACATGAAACAGAAGGCACCACATACTGCCCAGTCTGCAGATGGCCCTAAAAGGGGGTTTCCTCATAAACTTAGCACTGACAGGACAGCTATTAAAACATGTAGGACAGCCATATCCACACACACCCTGTTAAACCAACATTACTCCAAATGCAGTATAGCAGCACGTACAGTCTGTAGTCAGGTCAGGCGCATCCTCCTCCTGTGCGTTGCCCTGTTTCCACAGTGTATGTTGTTAGAGGTAGGTCCCTAGTCCATCTGAGATGCTGTTTGCCAAAGAAAGGATTGAGTTCCTACTCACAGTGAATGTGAAGGCCCAACACCAACATGATGTTCCTAGATATTGGAGTTTGTTTCCATGCAATTGGCTATGGGAATATTACCACAGCTGTTCCACATGCAATCAGCTAGAGAAGGGCTGCAATTCGTGCAGAGGCCATCAGCTGATCATGAGCAACACTTAAAATACACATGTTTCTGCCTAAGCAAAGCAGGTGTAAGTCTCCACATCCACCAGAGAGGGAGTGAGAGAGGCAGACAGATGCAAAGAAAAGTCAGGGAGGGTGGGAGAGTAAAACATAAGCATGTTTGTGTCACACATCTACCACTACAAAGGTTATCAAACCCCTGTTGACTACGTAGTGTTATCACATGTCTATGCAGTTATTGGATGTGCCTTATAGGTTGCATGTTGAGGAGTTATCAAAGTCTTGGGTCCTGCGTCAGTTGCTGGCCTTTCCTCCATGACGTCAGGTCGTCAGGGGTATAAAACATGCAACCAATGCCATTACATCAGTTTTTCTTGCCCCAGAAGTCAGGTGCCCCCTAATGGGAAGCAATTCAATATAAAAGTACAAAGATATACCTCCAACAAAAAAGCAAATACACCAAAAAGGCTTTTAAGCATAGAAAAGGAAAGTAGAGGTAGATGCAGACCTGGTGGAGTGATGTCTGAACATCTGGGTGATAGGTTTTCCATGGTGCTTATAGCAGAAATTAATGCAATGGCTTATTCATTTAGAAATGGTTTGCTTTGAAATAGCCTTCCCCTCTGCCCCTGCAGCAAATGCCACCAGTAGATGTTCAGATTTCCTTTGAGGTTTAGTCCTGTCCAAGTAGAATCTAAGTTGTCTGTGCACATCTAAGGAATGCAGTATCCGTTCCCCTTTATTCTGTAGATTTGGAAAGAAGGGTGGCAAATGAATGGACTGATTAAGAGCCACACTGGATACCACCTTGGGCATGAAGGATGGATTGGTTCTGAGGGACACCCTGTCCGCATGAAAGATGATGAAAGGCTCCACTGCCATAACGGCCTGTAATTCAGATACCCTTCTAGCTGACGTGGTTGCTAGAAGGAAAGCTGTTTTCCAAGAAATAAATTTTAAGTCTGTAGTAGCAGCTGGCTCGAAAGGAGGTAAAGTGAGTTTCTCCAAGACAAAGTTAAGGTCCCAGGCTGGGGTTGGAGCTCTCCTGGGTGTTCTCAAATTTTTGGTCCCTCTGAGGAACTGCTTGGGCAGTGCGTGAGAGAAGATGGGAGGTCCTGTGTTATAATGAGCTGAAATGGCTGAGGCGTGGATTTTAATGAAGGAAAAAGACAGGCCCTTATGAAGCATCTCAGTTAAGTACTGTAAAATCTGACGTAAATTGGGTGCTGCTGTGCTCATCCCTTGAGACTGGTTCCAGGCACAGAAACTTTTCCATTTTTCAGCATAAGATTTTCTAGTACTAGGCCTCCTTGCCTCTAAAATGATATCCATCACAGGTTTGCTGAGGGATGGTAAAGGAGAGCTTAAGTAATTAGCCAGGCTGCAAGGTTCAGTGTTAGAAGCTGAGGGTGCAGAATCTGGTTCTCCTGCTGAGACAGCAGGGAAGGTGTCTGAGGCAGGTGCCATGGAGATAACCATGTCACACTGCACAGGAGGGGGTACCAGTGTTGGCGCGGCCAGTCTGGGGCAATCAAAATCATCCTTGTTTTGTCCTGTTTGATTTTTAGTAGTACTTTGGAGAGCAGAGACAGAGGGGGGAAGGCATAGACTGATAGGTTTTTCCAGCTGAAGGACAGAGCATCCACTTTCCAGGCTTGTTTGTGGGGAGTCCTTGTGCAAAATTTGTCCAATTGGTAGTTCTGGGGAGAGGCAAACAGGTGTATATCTGGCCTCCCCATTTGCTTGTCAACATGTTGAAAATCTTTGGTTCCAGTTTCCACTCGTGTGGGTCCATGAAATTTCTGCTTAGTCTGTCTGCCATTGTATGTAATTTTCCTGGCAGGAATTGAGCTTGTAGGTGCACTTGGTAGCTCAAGGCTGTGTTTCACAATGCCATGGCTAGTCTGCAGAGGGGGTAAGAATGTGTATCCCCCTGCTTGTTTATGTACCACATAACAGTGGTGTTGTCCATCTTTACCGTTAGTTGTCCCAGAAGAATGTGTCCTTGAAGGCTGTCAGAGCATTCTGTACAGCTAACATTTCTTTTTGATTGATATGCAGATTCATTTGACTTGGGTTCCATTTGCCCTGAATGCATTACCCTGCCAGGTGAGCCCCCTATGCATAGTCTGATGCATCTGTTGTTAAGGTTTGGGCAGCAGGGGGTGGTGTGAAAGGTAGTCCCTTGTTTTGATGGCAGGCCTCTGCCCACCAAAGGAACTCTAGGTGTAGGCAAGGTATGATAGGAATCATTGTTTCTAGGTCTTGAGAATGTTGACACTATAGGCTTTTCAGATACCACTGTAGTTTCCTCATATGCAGTCTTGCATATGGAATTAGAAGAATGCAGGGGGCCATAAACACCAAGGCTTGCAGTACTTGTCTTGCAGAGAGCAGGGTTTTTGT
Organism: Protopterus annectens; assembly: GCF_019279795.1. Lineage (NCBI taxonomy): Eukaryota > Metazoa > Chordata > Ceratodontiformes > Protopteridae > Protopterus > Protopterus annectens. The sequence continues at coordinate 261,153,181 of NC_056744.1, read as the reverse complement.
GGCCACTTGTTTGAAGTAGGTTGTCAAATTAATTTGTTTCTCTGGCATGAAGTAAGCCATCTGGGAAGTTGTATTCAAGCTTGCTCCCAGGAATATAATTTGTTGACAGGGTACTATGTGTGATTTCTTTTCATTTATGGTGTATCCCAGACAAGTTAGAACCCTTTGTACAAAGGCCAGATGATTCAAAAGTATGTCCTGGCTTTCTGCCTGAATTAGACAATAGTCCAGGTATGGGTATATTTGAATATTTATTTGCCTGCAAAATGTAGTAACTGGAGCTAGGCACTTTGTGAATACCCTGGGTGCAGTAGATAAGCCAAAGGGCAGTGCAGAGAACTGACAGTGCGTGTAGCCTGCTTTGAAGCATAGGTATCTTCTGCAAGATTCCCTGATTGGGATGTGCAAGTATGCTTCTTTTAAATCTATTGTTGCCCACCAGGCATCTTTGCCTAGCATAGGAGGTAAGTGGTGAAGAGTCAGCATCTTGAATTTTGGAATCTCCAAAAAGATGTTTAGAGTAGACAGATTCAGGATAGGACGCCATGAATTGTCTTTTCTGGGTACAAGGAAAAGTCTAGAGTAGAAACCTTGTCCCTTTTCCTCTTCTGGTACCAGTTGAATAGCCGCCATGCTTAAGAGAGAAAGTATTTGTTTTTGGGCCTCTGCCCACTGATTTGGGGGTAGGTCCGGCCACCCGCTTGGTGTTGGCAACATGTGGAAGTGAAATCTGTATCCCTGGGACACTATATTCAAAACCCATTTGTCCTGGGTAATGAGTTCCCAATTCTTTGCATGAAGAACAATCCTTCCCCCCAAAGGGACAGCCAGTTGATAAGTGCTTGGAAATTTTAAAAGGAAGTCATTGAGACAGTTTATCATAGGGGGAGTCTTATTATTCCCAGATTTGGAAGTGGAGGCCCCTCACTGCTTAGTTCTGTGTGTCCCCTGGAACTGAAATCTGAGGTTTCTGCTGTGTCTGGGATTGGATTAAGAAGACCTGGAAGGGGCTGGAAAGAACCAATTCTTAGAGTGCCAGTGCCTACTAAATCTAGGAGGCTGAACTTGTAAAAAATCTTTAACATTTTGAATAGATTTAGCTTTATCTTCCATCTTTTTAAGAACTTCCTCAGCCTTGTTGCCAAACAGGCAGTCCTGATTTAAAGGAGCATCCAACAATTTAGCTTTAACATGATCAGGCAAAGATTACTCCTTAAGCCAAGCATGCCTTCTGAGCACAGACCCAGTAACAGCAGCCCTGCAAGAGGCCTCTAATGAATCAAAACCACATTGCAAAGTATGTTTTCCAACTTGTTCAGCAGAATGCATTAAATCATGTAATTCTTTATTTTCCACACAGTCAAGAATCAACATCATTTTCTATTTAAGCAGTCCAATAGCATGTTGCTGATACTTTAACATATGAAACTGGCAGTTTGAAGCCCTAATGGCCAAGGTTGCAGAAGTGTAAACCTTCTTACCCCATCTATCATGCGCCCTGGAGTCTCTATCAGAAGGGGTAGGATTTTTACCAGTAGAAGCCTTAATGCCCTTGGGCCCCTGTGAAATAGTCTCTGGATCTGCAATAGGATTTTTAAAAAGGAACTTGTGGGACTCAGGGACCCTGTAGTATCTGTCAGGTTTTCTGGGAGCAGGAGGCAGGGAATCAGGGGCCAAACTAGATTCCGAAAAAGCATAATCAACAATGTCTAATACAGGAGGAATAGCTAAAGGCCTATGCTGAGGTAGGAGAAGGAAATCCCTAAGCCTCTTTTTTGAATCAGAAAAATCATGGCTTTCCCAGTGGAAATGCTTCCTTAGAGTATGTAAGGTTTCCCCAAAAGAAAAATCCTCAGGAGGGGGGAGCAGAGGGAATGGAGTCCTCTGCATCAGAATTGTCATAAGTAGATAAGGGCAAATCCAGATCATCAGAAGAATCAGAAACAACAGAATCCTGATCAGAAGATTCATAATCATCTTCAGTCCTAGGCCTCTTAGAAGGGGGGGGGGTGGTTGGCTAACCCTGATTAGAGTTATTAGATCTCCAGCCATTTGTATCATTTGTTTTTTAGGCATAGAGGCCTGAGCATGTGACCTGGGCATCGTTTTTTAGGCATGGATCGAGAAGTAAAAAAGGAGGCATCGGTTTAATATGCAAGTCCATAGGCCTGAATACACCCTCAGAAGCCAGTGCCTGCACAACGGCTCCGGATCCATCCAAGGAAGAGACATCCGCGGGTTCCATAGTTGAAGCATCTCGTGGTATACCAGACTCTGAATGGGTCTCAGTAGAGGCCTGCGAATCAGAAGTAACAGGTATCAGGGGCTACCAAAGTACCTCACTGAGTCCAGGCAAACTGGCGCCTGGCTTAGGAGAAGCGTCATCGGCGGTTTTGGACCTTGGCAGCCTGTCTCTGTCTTTATCTTTGCATTTTTTTCAGAATCCCGGTAGTCGGATGGCTAACCAATGACATTTCTGGATAATTAAACTGAGAACTGAAATATTTAGAGGCGAAAATATACCGACGACGGATAGTGCACTGATTAAATAAAGCACAAAACCGACAGCAAGGTACGACATGGTCAGGGCCTAGGCAAGGAATACAGTGTGAATGAAAATCTTTATGAGATATTTGCTTTCCACAAGTTATGCAATTATTAACTTTTACTGACATCAGTAAGGAGCAAGAAAAAGTTTCCCCAATGGGGTACTTAGCTTTAGTTGAAGACTTCGGTTCTGAAACTCAAAAACGAAAATTTCAGGAGTCGGCCGACTGGCACTTGTGAACTGCTTCTGCTTCGGGCACCGCACAGCAAGAAAGACTGATGTAATGGCATCGGGTGCATGTTTTATACCCCTGATGACCTGACATCATGGAAGAAGGGACAGCAAATGACACACAACCCAAGACTTTGTTAATCAGGCCGACTGAGCGCTACCTGCAAGCAGATAACCCAAATGTTATGACTGCAACAGTGAAACATGAAGAACATCACCAGGCTTACCTCAACATGCATACATACCAACCACTCTCACACAATATGGGACACACAACAACCTAACACTCACATACCTGCATATTGGGCAGATGCTACAACCTATCCTGCTACCTTGGCCACCTCTGTGCATCTGTACTCACTGCTATTAGACCTACACATACATGTTATTACATTTCTACATAGGGCTGTGGGGGGGCACACCTGACTGTTATGACGTGTGTACATCACATTGGTGGGTCAAACAAGACCATTACTACATAATTCTGTAGGGCTGGGGGGAGCACAACTGACTGTTTCTGCATTCCTAGACAGGATTGGGGGGGGGCACACCTGACTGTTACTACATTTCTACATAGGATGGGAGAGCACACCTGGCTATTTCTACATTTCTACACAGGATTGGTGGGGGGCACACCTGACTCTTATAACATTACTACATAGGATTGGGGGCACACCTGACACCTGTAAACATTTGATATGACTGTACTGGTATGTCAGGTACTACATTTCCTTCTCTATTCTAACTTATCATGCTGACTAGAGGCATACCAGTGTACTACAGATCTTAGCTTTGATTTACCTACATATTAGTTACTGACTTTCTACCCTTCAGAACTAATGCCCCACTGCCTGACCTGCTGTGATCTGTCTGTGTAGGCCTGGGGGGGGGTTATCCATGGGCACCATTCAGAGGTCATAGCACAACCTTTGTTTGTGTTTGTCTATGCCTGTCCTGCTGGCTGTGACCATTGTTGGGTAAGTGAACCCCCCTGACTGGCATGTGTGAGTCACTTACCTTGTGGGTGTCCCAGTATTGAGGGTGGTGGTGCAGGGCTGCCTATGTTGGATGCACATAGTACACTCCCTACACACGGTTGAGCACAGGTAGTGTCATGTTTGGCATCTCTTTTACTGTGTCTGAGAGTCAGGGAGAGGTGTTATTTCCTGGGTCCCTCCTGTGTCAGTGTATGTGCTATGCATTGCCTCTTTACCAAGGCAAGGGCATACTGGGAATGCCTCCTTCTGCCTACTGGGGCAGTCTCAGTTTGTTCCTCCTCTGAGTCACTCTGTGCCTGTGCAGTCCTTGACAATGGTGGGGTGCTGGGTGGCCCTGTTCCTGCTGCAGCTTTTTCCACAGGATCTTATTGTGGCATGGCACATACGATGCCAATTTGGGTACATGTAGCTGGTGAGTACTGCAAGGCTCCACCAGATGTGTCCAGGCACCGGAACCATGACTTGAGCATCCCAAACACATGCTCTACTATAATTCTGGTCTGTGCGTGTGCCTCATTATGGAGTTCTTGTTCGGGTGTGTGTGCATTTCTGATGGGTGTCATCAGCCAAGGCTCCAGTGCATATCCAGCATCCCCCACTAGGTGACCATGAGGGATGTTCCCACTGGCAAATCTCTGATACAGCTGTGTCAGATGACAGATGTGGGAATCGTGGTAGCTTCCAGGGCAGCCAAAACACACATTCAGTATTATGCCCTGGGCATCGCACACAATCTGGCAGTTGATGGAGGGGAAGCCCTTGTGGTTGATGTAGACCCTACTCTGCTAAGCGGGTGGTGCCTTGATGCGTATGTGCGTGCAGTCTATGGCACCCACTACCTCAGGGTATTCTGCTATTTGGTGGAACAGTTGCATATTGCTGGCCAACACCTCACGGGTGTTGGGAAAATATACAAGCTCACCAACTTGTGCTGACATGGCATCCAGGAACTGCTGGAGTACCCTGGATGATGATGCCTGTGAGATCCTCATCATAACCCCAGTTGGCCTTTGGAAGGTACCTGTAGCTAGTATTCTTAGCCTTACACATACCTTAGTATCCACTGGGATGGGCTCTCCTCTGTTGGTTCTGTGTGTCAGGCGTGGCTGGCACAGCTCAACAATTTGCTGTAGGAGGTCCCTGCCCACCCTATTGTGCTCCACTATCTTCAGCTCATGTAGTCCCTGGTAGGTTACCCTGGGTCTGTACACTCTTCTCTGTCTCCTCACTGTGGGTTGGTTGACAGCATTCACATCCTCGCCACCCTCAGCTTCTTTCACAAGTTGTTGTATGATAGCTATTTCAGCCCCTATCATTTTGTTGTTATGATTGTTAAAAGTTCCCCACTTGTATACACCGGTGGTGTAGAGTGTAGGAAAAACCAGGGGGGGAAGGTGTTTGCATAGTTTATAGAAGTGTTCTGGGCTGGGCTGGTCAGCTGCCTGTGTAATTGGCTGACTCTGAAACATTTCACCTGCCAGCTATGCTAGTTCTCCCTGATTACCTTCCTACTACTGTTTTCCCTTCCTATTGCCTTACTGTTTAAGCCCGGGTGTGTGTTGCACAAACAGAGTTTTCAAATGTGCATAGTGCTGCTATTTCTTGGTTTAACTATTTTTTTCTTCATTTAAAACCCGGTGCGTGGTGTGCACACCCGCTTAGGCAATGTAAAGAGTACTAAACAGGATCAGATACACCCCCTTGCTTAGCTGTGCTAAGCTACGAGCAAACCCAAGCCACAGGGCTCCAATCTGCTTACAGTATGCCTGACACACCCCCTATGATGTTAGTTACCTCCTAGGCTTCCGCCAATCTATTCCTAGTCTTACGTTGTTGGGACCTGACTAGCATGCTGGGGAAAACTGGGATTCACTATCATTCCCCTCACTTGCATAGGATTGCCTGCTAATGCATAGTTACGTCTCATATTGAGCCTCCCCCCTTAGCAACCACTACTCACTGGCCATGTTGTCTTCTGCCTGACATTGACTTGCATGGTAGAAAAGTGATTTTAGTTAGAATGCTTATTTTAGGTTTATTTTGTTATTTTCCCCCGATCCTGTTTGCGCACCGCTGCCCTATGCTTAAACAGCCGAGATCAGCAAAAATAAAATAAAAGTTGATTGTTTTTATTTTTATGTTGTTTGCAATGCCAATGGCCTTATACTTGGCCACTGGCATGCTTCCTGACTGATATGCAGCCTTTATTTGGAGCTGTCACGGCTCTGTTTTGGATTTTTCAGAAATGTACTCGGTCACTAACCGAATACATTTCTGCAATTTGCACTAGTCCTGCACGGCCAGTTGCAAGCTTCCTGGATCACAAATTCACCTCATTTGCATGGATTTCTCCTGCAAATGGGGTGATTTGTATACAGGAGCTATGCCCATGCAAGACTAGCGCAGAAGTGCTCGTGCACGCACCTGCAGGCTGTTCCTGCATCGCTTGGCAGACATATTGCCTGGTAGAGCTCCTGCACTAATTCTGCATGCCGTGCAAGGCATACAGAATCCGGGGGTATATTTCCATTATATGTTGCTTTGTTTGGCTTATATATAATGTAAATAGTAACCCATCTTGACTTACCTTTGTTTGTGAAGAATTACTGGAATCTTTGAACATTCTGAATAAATCATTACTGTTTCTCAGTTGTTTAAGAAACCCTCCTTTTTTAAATAAAAACAGATGACAAGTGATGCACCATATCCGTTGATACTTTGAGAGATGTAGTTGTAAGAGTTATTTGGTTGGGAAAGCTATCTTGGAATCCGTTTTTTGTTTCTTCTTTCTAGCATCAGTCCAAGGATTTGTTTAGTTTATTCTTTTAAGAGTAGTGGCCATCCATTCCATTTCTTCTGGGATAGGCACTATGTTTTTGTTTTTGATGAATGTAGTAGCTTATTTTAAGTCATTAAAGGTTCTCATCTCATTGGCAAAAGTATATTTATCTTGTCTGGAAAGGCCAGCTGTGCCTTAATGTTGTTTTGTTTCAACAGTTATAACTATGGGATCTAGTTGGAATAATTGTTGAGTTAGAAGCAGGTTTCCTCAGTGCTCTATGTGCCTTTTCAATTCCAAATGAAAGTCTCGCTTTCATGTCTAAAAATTCAGGAATCCAGGTTGTTAAGAATGAAATAATGTCTTCTCCTTCAGTGTTTTCAGACAGACTAAAGATCCTTAAGTTGTTTCTCCTTTCCCTGTTTTCTAAGTCATCTGTTTTGTTAAGCAGCCACATATTCTGTTTAAGCAAAAATTATTTTTGGAATTCTTCCTCTGAGTCTCCCTTCAATGTCATTTAGAAAAGTCTATATATTTGTTATTTTTGTATGGTGTTGCTGTAATAGTTCAAGAGTATCAGTGTGTTTTTGAGAATTTAATCTGAGGTTTTCTTAGTCATTTTTAAAGCCACCCATCTTCAAAGATAGTTCCTGTAAGGTAGATGTCATCAATTGCAATTTTTTTTTCAAAGCAGCATCTGGATGAGAATTCCTTGAGTTGTTCATATTCAGTGAATCAATATATCTCCAAGTTACTTGACAGGAAAATGTTTGTATATCTCCACCAAAATTGATATTTATGTAGTTTTCTAGTTTATCAATAGATTTCTAATGTTTTAAACTAGAAAATAATAAAATTTCCTATATTATTATACTAGTTTATGGAGCTCTCAAAATTCATTGCTCTCAGTTGGCCATCTAGGCTCCACATCCATTTTTGACTGCATGACTCATCGATGACCAGTCCATTTCTTCTGGCTTATCCACAAGTCTACTGTTCCATGTAAAGTCCAGAGCTTCAACCAGTGTATTAAATGTCTTTTGTCTTTCTGACAGGAATATTCTGATTTTGCAGGGAACAATATTTTAGCTTTATTTTTTTATTTTTGTAGGCTTTTGATTAGTGGGAGGCACTCCTTCCTTTTTGACATTATTAAAGAAGTATAGTCATTATCAAATCTGATTATTTTATCATTGTAGATTACTGGAGAGTTATTTCAAGCTGTTTTTAAGATCAAATCTTTGTCTTGTGTGGAAATAAACTTGACAATTATGCATCTCAGTGTGGCTAGGGTTTTTATTGAAGAATTGTTTGAAAGGGATTTGTATGCCCTTTCTTTCCTAAAGGAAAGTGATTCTGGCAAATTTAAGATTTTTGAAATCCAGATGTTTAGAAAATGAGCCATGCTATTTTGTTCTTCCTTTTCGGGAACATCATAAATTATTTTATTCCTTCTGGGTATGCTTTCAAAATAATCACCTAGCTTTTCTAATAGTGTTGTGTTTTGTTTCAGCAGAAATTCCACTTGACTTTCATTTGCATTCAGTCTGCCATCAACATCATTCAAGGATTCCCCTGTGATAGTGATTTGATCAGTGTCTCTTTATAATTTCATTAAGCAGATCAATTTGCTTCTTATTTTCTTGTTTTATTGTATCCATTTTTGCTCTCCAGTCTGTCAATCTTTTCAGAAATTTCCTGTAAACTGGTTACAAGAGACTGCAGTTCTTTATTCATCATATTTTACTGTGAGGAAGCTTTAAGATGACTCATGTTTACTCTTGACTGGATGAACTTCTGAAAGGATAAAAAAAAAAATCTTCAAAAACTAATTTTCTTGCTAGATTCTCTTCACCCTTTATTTATTATCATGTGAAGAGTGTTTTTGGAGTCTGTTTCATCAGTTTATTGTAAAATAATCCTGTCAGAAAAACTGAACAGAGGCAGAGTAAGACTTTTATGCTGCTAACTGCTTGAAATCTTAGCCATGCTCCCGTTGATAGTTTTTCTGAAGTGGGGCAATGTGCTATCAGTTGTCACCTGCAGATGTTACATCCTCCTTTTAGTGTCACTGATAGTTTGATTTAATACAGCTGAAGAATTATGCCATAATGATTTCTTTTACAAAGACTACATGTTCAGTCTACATTCATGTGAGTTTCCTTGGGTACACTGGTTTATTCCCACACTCCAAAAGCATACAGTAGGTGAATTTGCAAACCTAAATTGTAGGTATATGCACAATGTGTGAGTGATACAGAAGAAAGGTTTCGAATGCTGCATCTGTTCCCCTAACTATCTACTAAGGTTGTATGGTTGTGTTGGCTGCTTTTGGTGTGCTATAGGAGGCAGATACAACTAGACAACAGTGAGTGGATGAGTAAGTACTCAAGCTAATCATTCTATATTTATCTAAAATGATATTTTGATGATGCAAGCAGAGATCATCAGAGACTTTTTTGACTTTCTAACATGTTTGCCCTGAGCTGTCTACAGATGCAAGAGAGTGTGAGAGAAATAGTTCTCGTTGTCTTACACTAACTAAGCAGCTGTTTATCAAGTGTAAAAAAATAAACAGAAACAAGTGTGCATGTGTATATGCCTGTTTGTTTCTGTCTGTGTGTGTAAGTGAATGCATGAAGCAGAAAAGAATGTGTGTGTGAGAGATCGAGAGAGAGTGAGAGTGATCCTGTGTGAGTGAACGCATGTATGAATGAAAGCATAAGAGACTGTGTGTGTGACAGAGAATGAAGAGTGAGAGCGGCTGATCGAGCAATCCCCTGGTAGCTCTGGTTCTTACAAGAGGTTCAAGAGGAGTCTTTAAGGGAAGTTAACAGGCTTGTGTTTTGCTACATTTTGGTTTGTTGTTGCATCTTCTTTCCACATGGCTGAACTGCAGAATGAAGAGGTTGAACTGGATTATCAGTCACATAAACATTCACTGGGCTCAGTAAGTGAGCAATTTAAAAGACATTTTTCTTGATATATAAATCCTTTACTTGGGATGGACTTGGTGATGAACTATACACAGGAAAATGGTCAATCCACAAGTGAGCTGTTAAATGAGACTTTCTTTGAGCGTTTGACTTGCTTAGATAATACAACAAGGAAACTGAAATGCCTGCAATGGCAGAGGTTTCATATGGAAGCATGCTTGGAATATAAAGTAGTGCCCAGGGGGATGAGAGTACTGTGTATGCCAGCACAAGGAGAAGCATGTCCTGATTTACTAGTGCACCAGCAGAAGATAAATATAGATACCAGCTTTCGTTATATGAATTTGCTTATAGAATATCATTCACCCATTGAAGAGGAACTGCATAGTGAGGTGAAAGACTTACAGAGTAATCTACAAATGCACTACAACACAGACCAACATCTGTGTAAAATTACTCATGTATTGAATAATATAGCCTTGTTTAAAAATAAATTGCAGAAAAAAAAGATGAAAAAGCTGTAAAGGGACTATCAGGACCTCATGACAGGCTGTATTTTCACATGGCCTCGTGAACAGGCTAGAACTGAGTATAATCCAGCAGTAGCAGTGTTTACTGAGCCCAGTAATGTTAATGTTCAACAAAATATGAACAATGCCTCTGTGGCCTCAACCATGACAGTAGACGGCTCCATGGTTGCCATGGATCCAAACAGCAATACTTCTACTATGGCTCAGGCTGATGAAATCATACAGGGAAGCAAACAGCGCAGCAGTGGCATGGGAGCAAGACTGAAGATCTCGCTTCCTTCTTCTTCATCTTCTTCTTTTTTTGCAGCAAGGAGCAGCTCCATGACTTTTCCAACTTTCCCAGTACCAGTAAGGAAGAAAACAGAAAACAGGCGAGGTCGCTCTGTACAAATGGATGTGAAACGGCAGAGTCATGAACTGACTGTTTTTAATGATTGTAATGTATTTAATATATCTACTGTTCAACTGATTAAAGAACAAGTGAATGCTTTAGGAAAAGGATTATCATTTGTACCCAGCAGGGCATCAGTATTAAGTGAAGTTATACTGGATTTGCACATGTTTGAGCAGAATGTTATTCTGAATAACATGTTTAGAGGAAATAGCCATTATACTAATGTTATGAAACATATGAGTACTTTTGTACCAGTAATGCACCCCACAGTTCATACTTTTTAAAAACTTGTGAGGATGAAATAAAACTTTATCTTGATAATGCAACAAGCAGGTTTAACAATTTAACTTATTTGGAAAGGCAAGCATTGCTAATTTTATTGAATGATGATAGATAGGTTATCAAACCAGGTGATAGGGGTGGGGCTGTTGCATTTATGGATGCTACAGCATACATACAATCTTTGGATACCCTAACTAGTGATATCAATACTTACAGAAGTATTTCACCTCTGATGGTTAAGCAATATATATGCAATGTAGGCAAGAAGTTAAGGGCTTTAAGAATAAATGGAGTGTTAGATGATGATTTGTATGTATTTCTAAATATTGAACATCCAGTAATTCCTGTTTGTAAAACACTACCAAAAATGCATAAAAATACCCTCCCCCCACCGATGAGACCCCATACTCTCAGGGAAGGGAAGGGTTACTGAACATCTATCTATGTGGGTAGAAACAAAGTTGAAAAAGCTGCTTGCTCATTTTCCTAGGATTTTGAAAGACACTGCACAATTTTATCGAAATTACATGATGCATGCCAAACTTTAGATTTGAAGAATGTATTGATGGTAACCATGGATGCCAATAGTCTGTTCTCGGTCATCACAAATAAATTTGGGATAAAGGCAGTGGAAGAGGTACTGCATACAGTTAATATATATGATGAGAACACCAATACGTTAATTCTGGAAGCATTAGCATTGGTGTTAGAAAATAACAATGAAACACACTATAGCCAGGTACAGAGTGTTGCCATGGGCACACCCTGTGCCAACTCTTATGCTAATTTAGTGTTAGCCTTCTGGGAAGATAAATATATTTTTAAATGTGAACATTCAGGGAAGACTTTAATAATTTTTTATGCCAGATTTGATGATGACATTTTTTTTTGTTGTGGGCACAGGGCAGTGATGAACTGTTGAATTTTTTTGATTACCTGCAGAAAACTACAGATTTTCTCAGGTTTTCAGAAGAGCACAGCAATGAGACCATTGCCTTTTTAGATGTCAAGCTAAATAAAAATGTAAATGGCAAATTGGACACTACCCTGCATAGGAAATAATGTTGGAGAAATCATTATTTGAATGCACATAGTATGCATCCTAGGCATACTTTTCATAATATTAGGCAACGCCAAGGATATAGAGTTTCTCGGCTGTACACAGATAATAATGAGTTTCACAAAGAAATTGATGTGTCAAATGAACATCTTAAGGAAAAGGGGTACTCAAAGGAAAAGGGAAGCAAGTGCAATGCCATGGTTTCTGATAATAAAGAACAGCAGGGAGATAAGTTGAAGTCTTCTGATAAATATGACAAAAAACCCCAAGGTAATGCTACATTATAGTAATAATGTGTATAGGATATGTGATATTATTAAGGCTAACAATGTTTCCTCTGCATATATGAGAACAGGGACTTTTCCCTGCAGGCATTGTAAAACATGTTCAAATGTGAATGGTTTAAATTACTTTATACATTTGAGTTTTATGCAGATTGCCACACAGAGAATGTGATTTACTTGGCATGCTGTAAGTCATGTCCGAGTTTTTATGTTGGAAAAACTAATTGTAAGTTAAAAAAAAGAATACTGTTCCACTTGTCATCCATTAGACAGAAGAATAAACACAATGCATTATACCAGCATGTTTCTAGCTTTCCAGATCACACTTTTGTTTTTATGGTTCTGCATGTTGCACAGATGGAAAAAAAGGGGGGAGGGCATTGTTAATGATACAGAGTATGCAGAATTAAGATGGATCATACAGTTGGCTGCTGATAACCCACCTGGTTTAAATAGTTCTGTACCTTTAAAACCAGGCCTAAAAAAAAGGTGGGTCCAGTATAGAAAGTGACTGGTTGTTTATACAATTATTTTAGTATTTAAAGACTGTCATGGTTATGTGAAGTTTGTCTGAAGGGGTTTTTAACCTGAAAACACTTACATTTTATAAGAAAAGATTACGGCTAGTTTGAACACTGTTTATTTATTTATTTTTTTGGATCTACACTTTGAGATAAGAGTTTATACAACCACACAGACACTCTTTAGGAAGGCTGGGACAGGTTCTCCAGCTGTGCCCCTATTACACAGACTATATAGTAGAAATCACTGCCACCATCCAGCTAATATTTATCAGCTCCTCACAGGCCCTTATGAAAGGTTGTCCAATTATACTGTGCAATATTATTATCCAAATGGTAAGTGCAACCAGTCAAGACTTATTTGGAGTGAGGCGGTACAGTATCACTATATACAACAATGTACATACATGCAATGTACACTAGAGCTTAAATTATCTCTACACAAAAGAGCCACAGTTGAAAGGTTTAAAAATATTTAATAATAAATAATAAAAACACAAGACAATATTTCGTACTACCCAGTGCTAGTCAAGAGTTCAGAAATCACAGAGAAATACATAAAATAATACAGTAGAAAAGTTCTGGCATCACAGAAAAACAAACTAGTCTAATCTGCCTATTTCCTAGCTATATCTAAGAAAAAACACAGTCCTAAAATCCTACTTACATATAGACACAGGCAGAGTGGTGAGTTGGATGTTCTCAAGACAAATGCTCAAAATGCTCTCTTCTTCCTGTCCTTAAATTGATAACACAGTACCACTGATTCATTTCAGATTATATAATTTCTTTCTGGTTCCCAGGCTAATAGACTCTCAGTGGTTAATAGCCCTTGATCTTGCAGCTGGTCAGGAAGCCAGAACAATAAAATAAATTATACATGCAAAATCTAGCCATTAACTCTTGCCTCAAAACAATATGCAGAATGCTGTTATCTATACATCTCAGCTCTGAGTTTTGACATCAAAGAATTGATGTATCAACTTTGTTAAAGCAGAGTACTCTGTTGTTACATTTTTGCAGTTCCACATCTAATAGCGTTTTCTTCCATTTAAGAGAACAAGCCTGTGGCTTATATTAATATTTACAAATGACAGAATTATCTACAAAATTCTATTTGGCTAGGCTGGCAGCCTTCATCTATCTTCACAGTTAGCACCAGCTGTTGACTTGTGTGAATCTCAGTTGGAGCTTCTGTGTATTAGAGGGAGTGTGGAGGAAAATATCAAGTTTATATTTGTTTGCAAACTTGACTAACAATAGAGCCCTATTTATAAATTGGAGATTTGCAAACTAGATGCTGAATAATAGGGGTCCCAGTATGTAGTCCTGAGGAACACTACTGCTCCCCCTCATGTTTACTGAGAACACATCTGCCGCCATCACTACATGGGTTCTATCTTTCAACCAGTTTGCTGTCCTCATCAATTTGGAGTACATTCAGCATTTTCTTTTTGTGTTAACATGCAGTATGGTGTCAAATGTCTTAGCCAGGTCAAGGTATGCTGTCCAGAGCGTGTTGCTTTCTCAAAGAAGTTAAGCAAATTCATTAGATATGATCTATACTTAAAAAAAGGCAAACTGCTGTGTGTGTGTGTGTGTGTGGGGGGGGGGGCAAGCTATATACAATTTTTGATATAATTAATTAGGTCGATTATGACATATTCTGTTGCTTTTCAGATGATTCATGTAGGCTGTTGGGTCTTTATTTTGCAGGGGCATGGGTGGGTCCACTTTTGTGTAGTATCACAACAGCTATGCGTCATATTTCAGAGACGAAGCCAGTAGTTAAGCTCAGGCTGAATAGCTGTAGGAGTGGGTCCACTAGGGCATGTTTTGTACTGTTCATTATGCAACTGGGTATATTATCAGGCCACATGGAGGATGCATTTTTTCTATTTTGAAGAGTACCTTTATCTAATCTTTTTGGTCTACAAAGACACATTTGAAAATATGTGGGAAACTTGGACTTGGTAGAGTTTTTTCCTGGCTGCAATTTGCATTGAATTTGTTTGTTAGCATTTGCAATCTCTACTGGATCCAAGTAAGTAATGCAATTTTGAATAAGTTCTGAGCACTGCTGGATGGTATTCCTTAGTTTCCTAGTATAACCTAACTAAAGAAGGACTTGTGGTCGTGTTTAGCCTCTGATGCTAGTCTAAGTTCATAGGTTCATAGGTAGGTACTAGGCTATCTGCCCGAGGGCATTTATAAGCCTAGCCAGAGTGTGTCGGCTTTCACTGCCCCATTGATTAATTAACTGATCTTCTGTCAAGCAGAGCCAATGAAGTGATCCTAGGGGTGTATTTTCTGTTACCCATCCACTCTTCAAGGTTTCTCTTGAAGAGTGTTAGTGAGGGGCTCTGCCTGATGTAATTTGGAATTTTGTTCCAAAGCATGGGGAGTCTCTGTGATAAGAATCTATCCCTCCAGCATGTTCCATTTATTGTTGTGGCGAGGTTTAGCTCACTAGACCGTGTGACTCGCAGTGATTTGGATTTCTTTAGGTGGAGCATGTCCATCAATTCTGAGTTGGACATGGCTTTGTAACTCAGGCAGAGATCACCTCTGAATAAGTGATATGCCACTGAGTACAGCTGGAGTTTTTTCAGTCAGGCTGCATAGGACACATGTCTGAAGCCAGTAATCCTCTTGGTGAGGTACTTTTGTGGTCTTTCCAGCTGTTGGAAGTGTCTTGTGAGGTACATCCCAAATGGGGCATTGTACTCTATGATGGGTCTAATGAGTGACGAGTATGCAAACCCTTTAGTAATTAGATGGGCCACATAGAAGGATTTCCTTACTACTTTGGCAATATGATTGTCAAAGGAGAGATTACTATGTACATGGGTCCCCAGATCTCTTATTACCTCTTCTGTATTAAGGGGGCTGCCACCTATGTAGTAATTCGTGGGTGTTTTGTTTTTCCCAAACGGGATGACTATGCATTTTTTGGCATTTAGCTTGAGGCCATGACTTTGACACCAGGTGTCTGTCTCAGTAAGGCCCTTTTAGAGGATGTCCATGTCAGCCGGAGAGTCAATTATGGTTCGGTGAACTTGGTTAGCCATAGTCCTCCTGTGTTTGCCTGTACTTCTGAGAAGTATATGCCGAACAGGACCGGTCTCAGGACCGAGCCTTGTGGGACACCACTTGTGACTGGTTTAGAGTCGGATCTGGAGCCCGCTATTCTTACCAGATGAGTTCTGTCTGTAAGCCAGTTGGCAACCCATCCTGTAAGGTAGGGGTTTATGTTCAGGCTGGTGAGTTTTTCTGTAATACCCAAGTGGGGAATGGTGTTGAAAGCCTTGGCAAGGTCAAGGTAGGCTGTGTGAACCACCTTTCCCTTGTCTATGGCCTTGAAGACTGTCTCGAAGACGTCAACCAGGTTTAGTAGCATGATCTGCCCTTAACGAAGCCGAACCGGGTCAGGTCAAGTGTTTGGAGGTTCCCAATGTCTTTGTTAATGAGTTCCATGGTGATGTGCTCTATAACCTTGCAGACCGGGCTAGTCAGGCTTATAGGGCGATAGTTACCGGGGTCAGTTGTGGCCCCTCTTTTGTGGAGGGGAATAACCACTGCTGTGTGCCATTCTATGGGCATGTAGCCTGTGGAGAGGCTGAGGGTGAACAACATGTTTAGGTGGGGCGTTAGTTTGTTCTGTAGTTGGTGGAAGATGCAGCCTGGGACAGCATCTGGTCCTACTGATGCTGTGTTTTTGGCTTTAGAAAGGGCTGTTTTCACCTGTGCTTCTGTGATTTTTGGGACACTACACATTTCCGGTACTGCTGTGGGCCCTTTTGGAGGTGAGAGGGGGGTGAAGTTTGCACTGAATCTATCTGCCAGGATGTTCGTAATATCAGTAGGTTCAGTATATTTTGTGCTATTTTGCACTAGTTCAGTGCATATCTGTGAGTTGCCACTTAGATTCTTATCATAGCTAAAGAAGGCTTTATGGTTATCTTTTGAATCCTTGGCTATTTTTCTTTCGAAGTTAGCCTTGGATGATTTAATGAGGGACCTTAGTTTCTTACTGATACTGATCAGGGATGTCTTTCCTTCTTGGGATTTGCTTTTTTTCTGAACTAGTTTCCTCCTTCTATTGTATAGCCTGTTTATTGCAGGAGTCCACCAGACTGGTTTCCTTCTCTTAGGGGAGTGAGTCTTGGTTTTGCTAGGGATGGCACGATCCATGCATCCTTGTAGGTGCTCATAGAGTGCATTTGTAAAGGTTTCTGCATCTTGGGCAGTGTTATCCTCTAGCGTGGGGGCTGTGAAACCTGCCATCTCTGTCTTAAGTAAGGTGAAGTTTGCTTTAGAAAAGTTTTTACTGTGGTTTTCTTAGTTGGGGGTGGTGGTGGGGTGTGGACATCCAGAGTGATTAGATTATGGTCTGATCAAACCAGTGACGGGTCGACCTCCGGTGTGGAACACCTGTCGCCCATGTTGGTGATGACCAGGTCCAATATGTTTTCCCCTCTGGTAGGGGAGTTTACCAGCTGATCCAGGGCATTTGAGTTGATGAATTCCAAGAAGTGCTGGGAGTGGGAGTTTGTACTCAAGTAGTTTTCCCAGTGAATGGTTGGGTAATGAAAATTGCCCAATATCACGGTGTTTGGTAGGACCTTCATGTTTTCCAGTGTCTCCTCCAGAAAGGTGGAGTGGTGGTCCTGGGTTATGGAGAGTGATCTGTAGCAGGCCACAATTTGCATTGCAGATTTGCCCGATGTTAGTTGCACATGGATGATCTCAGAGGTATCATGCTGCGCCACTACCTGGAGGTGTAGGTATCCTTGATGAATATGGATACACCCCCTCATTTTGTGTTTTGGTCCGTGTTCTGTGGCTGAAACGTGTGGTATGAGTTGTAGCCCGGTAGTGCTGGGGTGCTCTCTGGAGCCTTGAACCAGGTTTCAGTTACTGCACAGATGACGACATTCTCCATACTGAGGAGTGCTTCGAGCGCATGCATTCTGAATGGGTTGGAATGCCTTGGAATGCCTTTGTAGTCCTGATAATGTGCTTTTATTTTCATTCCTTCAATAGTGTTTTAATACTTTTTTCCCCACACATCTTTATTAAATTTTCACATATGACAAAGACATGCATACATTTATATTAATGAAGAACATACAAAATGATACCACTTTAGTTGCAAACAGTTTACTTCACAGACACCATTGAAACAACTGTAGTTACAAACATTATACATTACTTATAAACCAGTTATTGTCAGTTAAGCATTATATGGCTCATTCAAATCCTGCCTCTTAAACCTCATTCCATCTCTCTGCATATATTGTTCCCACAAGTCCCACTTTTTCCTATATAGTTTGCTTCTTCCCTTTTCTAAAGATCCTAATTCCAACTGCTATATCTTTGTTACTATATTCACTACTTCTAGTAAAGTTGGTCTAGACCTTGATTTCCATTTTCTAGTGGCAGCCACCATAATTAGACTCAGCAAGGTGTTACTATGAATAAGCAATTCCAATTCTGTAGCATAACTCAAAAAAAAAATCATCTCCCAGTCAGTTCAATCCACTGACCCGGCTTGTCCAATAGAGTGGTCTGCAGGGAATCCCAAAAGTTTGCAAGCTCATTACACTCCCCAAAAATATGTTTCCAGCTACCTCTTTCTTGCCCATTACAGCTCCAACATTTGCTATCCACCTGAGGAAAAATTATTTGAAGTCTACTTGGGTTAAATAGCTTTTTAATATTAACCTTAATTTAAGTTAGAAGCACAAAACAGGAATAAAACGTATTAAAAATAATGCACGAAGACCAGCTCACAGGAACAGACTACACTTTAATATATAAACATAAATGATTCAGGGTTCATGTGACTGATTTTGTATAAAAGGAAGTGGTGTTTTTGTACTAAAGGAAGTGATGTTTTATATAAAAGGAAGTGAGTTTTTTTGTATAAAAGGAAATGATGTTTCATGTTCAGTTAATCTGAAGAAGTCAGATGGTTTTACGCTGACGAAAGCGCTCATATTAAAGTGTAGTCTGTTCTTGTGAGCTTTATTATTTTTTATAAGTTTCATTCGTGTTTTGTGCTTCTAAGTCTGTCTATGGAGCAGGAGACTAGTATGGGCAGTACTACAGAAGGTTCTGTACATGAATTGGTGACTACCATTGGGAACCTTTCAACCCTGATTGAGGGGTTGACAAAACAACTTATTGGGCTAGGAAAAAGCTTTCAGCAACATCCAGGTGGCTTTAACATTGGCAACAGACCACCGTTAGAGACTATTTTGGATTTGCAGACTTCTTTAATTACACTGGCTCAGAGAAGCCCTGCTACTTCTCAGTCACAATATTCTAACACTACCATTGGTCCTAATACTGGAAGGGGAGGTAAAAACAGTATGACCATCAACCAGGGAGCTTCACAGGTGTCCTTTTCCTTCTCGGACTGGATTCCGGAATGTACTGAGTGTGAATTTTGCAAGGAAAACATCGGAAACAACTATGGGACACTGGTCCAGCAATTAAAATCTTTTGAAACTGAAATTTTGAAATTAAGAAAACTTCAAATAGAGAACTATTATCTAAGGGAATGCCTGAGGAGACAGGAAGTGCCAAAAGGGCTATGCTTGTTTAAATTCCCAACAGGTAATGTAAACTGCTCTGAATTGTATAAAGAACTATTAACAATGTTTAATTGGCATGGTTGTTAGCTTTTAGAACTTTTGGTGAGAGACAATGACAGGAAAATAAACTGTTTAAAAGTCAACATTGACCATTTGAATGACCGTATTAAGAATGATATCTGTTTTGATTTAAAAACAAATGAATACAGGGCTGTTTTTGTTAATGTTGACAAGGTTGTGGCAGCTATAAAATCCAAAAAAGCTAAAAGGCTGGAGAGGGACAGAAATGAATATACAGGGAGGAGGGCTTATCCATTACCTATTTCCAATAACAAGCACATGGCACCTCAAAAGGTGAACCATGACGAATTATATGAAATGCCTTTACTGAATGACAACAACAATGATGTTTATGATAATGCTGTACAAGGCCCTTTAGAAGCACATCTTCGGAGGTCAGAAAGTACTCATAATCAGAGACAGCAAAATTACAACATGGGGCGGAGGAACAATTTAAACTCTTTGGATACTTACTCCCACTGGGGGAGAATATACCAGGGGAGTGGGAGAGGAGGAAGTACACAGTCATAATAGAGGAAGGGTTTGATGAGCAAAATGTATGTAATATAGTAACCAATGATTGCACTGATTTTAAGATATACAATTTGAGTGATGCTTGTGTAACAAAACAATGGGCTAACCTGTTTCAAAAAGGCCTTAATTTTGTTCCTACCAGAATGCCTAAAACTGAGAGTGCCTTACTTGACTTAAAATTATATGTCAGAAAACTGAATTTTAGATTTTTCTTTGACTGTGAAAACCAAACAGACAACACTGTTGGATGTAATAAAACTAGTGTATTTAATCCACCTTTACACCCCCTTTTATATGTGTTTGAAACCCTCTGTGCAAGTCAAATTAGACATCCAACATGACAAATGAAGAAGAAAATCTATTTGCAGATATTGGGGCCAATAAACGCATCAGAATTATGAAACCTGACAAGGGTGGGGGCTTGGTGGTAATGAACCAACATGCCTATGTGGACAAAATGTTGACAATGCTGTACAGTGACACCTATGATGAGATATCGGTGAATGAACTGAATATTGCTTACCACAATATTGATATTATATTAAATGATTTATTACTTGATAACCAGATTACTATCACTGAATCCCAGTTCCTCACACAGCAAAGTCCCCATACACAAACTATTTTTGGGATAACCAAGATGCATAAATGCATCAATGACCCCCCAATGAGACCAATTGTTGATGCTAAGGCATCTAAAACTTTTACATTAGCTAAATTCATTGATTATAACCTAAAAGCAACTTTAGACCTTTTTCCACACATACTCAAGGACTCTTGGGATTGGCTAAAGAAAACACACAAGGAATACTATTCAGATCACTTAATTTTGGTTACAGTCGATGTCAAAGATTTATTTACAGTAATCCCCCATGACCAAGGTACCACGGTGTTTTATGATTTTTTTATGTACTAATACTAAGCTCAGTCATTCAAGAATTTTGATGTTCAGGACTCTGATGGAACTTATTTTGAAAAATAATTTCATTATTTTTGAAAATCAATTGTTTAGTCAGGAAATGGGTGTAGCAATGGGAGTGGCTTGTGCTCCTCTGTTTGCCAATATTGTGTTGGCTCAATGGGAGACTACTATTGTCTTTAAATCAGAACTGTTTAAATACTGTAGGCTCTATGGGTGCTTCCTGGAAGATATATTAATATTTTGGGAAGGCTCTGAGGAACAGTTAGGTGAAGTCTTCACTTTTGTAAACACAAGTACACAGTTCCTACAATTTACCATGACTACCAGTAGTGATATGATCAACTCTTTGGACATAACCATTTGCAAGGATAGAGAGAACGAGGCTTTTACCTCGGGGTTATACAGAAAGCCAACCTATTCTAATGTGCTATTACATTTCGACAGCTTCCATCTCTAGTCAAGGGACAGGCTGTCAGATTAGCTAGAATGGTCAGTGATGACAGGGTGTTCCTAAATGAGATGGAAACCTTAAAAAGTATGTTGTTAAACAGAGGGTACCCTAGTCATTTTATAGAACCTGTACTAGAAGAAGTTGTGATAAAGAGACAAAACAGGCATTTCTATCCCTTATTGAGTGCAGCACTTGTGGAAATGAAAACAACAGCAGTGATAAGTGAAAGCACTGGGAATGTGGTTAGACCCTTTACTAATGCCATGATATTATCATACAACCCCTGTTTTGAAAGCATTAGAGAGGTGGTTATGAACAACTGGATAATTTTCAGTAGTGATGAGGAAAATCTTAAAAAAAATAGGGGAGAAACCTTTGATAATATAAAAAAAAGATCTGAGTATAAAAAACCTGTTGGAAAGAGGGGGTATTGTTAAAACAAAAGGGCACATGAAAAAATGTGGACGTTGTGCCCAATGCCCCTATATTTTGGAAAACAACAATGTTTACATCAACGGGTATGGTAAAGTGACTTTACAACAGATTCTTAATTGTTTAAGCAAGACCTTGGTTTATGTTGCTATTTGCCAACAATGTAACAATTTTTATATAGGGAAGACCATTAACTCCTTTAATAAATGCATTTACCAACACCTATATGACATACAAAAAGGCAACATGAGTAATGCCTTAACAAAACATATCCATGAATTTCCCAATCACCACTTTAACTTCAGTGTATTGGAACAAGTAGTGAACCAGGGGAGGGGTGGACCCACCCCATTGTTCCTTGAATACAAGGAGCTAGTGTGGCAACTGCAATGTGATGCCACACACCCACCTGGACTCAATGATATGGCTTCCATTTCTAGCTTACTAAAATTAAAGGCAGATTTTCATATTTGAAGACATTCTCAAACAAGTGGTATTTAATAGGGCTTGTATAAATGAACAGTCTATGGCCAAACTAGCATATTGAACTATATTTATTTTATTTATTCTATGCCGCACAAACATTCCTGATTGTATTGAATAGGGTACTGTGGTGTTGTAGTTAATTTTATTTTATTTAATTTGAACGTAAAGCTTTTAAGAAATGCATTATTCAGGGATCATGTGACTGATTTTGTATAAAAGGAAGTGATGTGTTTTGTACAAAAGGAAATGATGTTTTGTATAAAAGGAAGTGATGTTTTTGGAAGTGATGTTTTATGTTCAGTTAATCTGAAGACGTCAGATGGTTTTATGCCGACAAAAGCACTGATATTAAAGTGTAGTCTGTTCCTGTAAGCTGGTCTTCGTGCTTTATTATTTCTTAATTTATTTTTTATTACTTTATTTATTTATGTATTTATTTATTTATTTGCTATATACCTTAAGAAACTTTTTTCTTTCATAATATTTTTTATGGACTGGATTTAACTAGAAAGGAGAGAACCGGGGGGGGGGGGGGGGTTATTGCTATAGATGTTGTGTTGGCAAGGACTTTAATTTACTTTGTTCAGAAATGTTCAACTATGTTATTACAGGGCTGCCGTTCTAATATGTGTTTGTAATCTTTGCAATACAATGTGTATTCATACTATAAGAAGTCCACTGAACACAGAAGGTGTTATAAGAGATCTGGGAACACAGGTTGACAGCAACCTCTCTTTTGACCACCACACTGCCACTGTAGTCAGAAAGTCCTTCTATGTGGCACATCTCATTACTAAGGTTTTGCATCCAGGAAGAAAGAGGTCATTGTCTCCCTCTACTCTTCCCTCATTAGGCCAATCATCGAGTACAATGCCCCATTTGGCATGTACCTCACTAAACACCTGCAACAACTGGGGAGGCCACAAAAGTACATCACAAAGAGGATCCTAGGTCTTAAACACTTGTTCTATATGGACAGATTCAGAAAACTCCAACTATTCTCTGTCTCATATTGCCTACTTAGAGGCAATCTCTGCTTGACTTATAAAGCCATGTCTGACCAAGCGCTGTTAGAAATGCTACTTCTAAAGAAATCACAATCTCTCCACAACACACAGTCCAGAGACCTCAACCTCATTGCCACAATCAACAGGACATACTGGAGGGACGGGTTCATAACCCAGTGATTGCCCATGCTATGGAATAGACTTCCCATACATGTCAAACAGAGCACCTTACTGGCCCTCTTCAAAAGAAATCTTGATGAGGCTAACCTGTATACCTTTACCTCCTATGTAAACTGCCCTGGCCATATTAGTTGTGTTAATAAAACTTACATTTTAATTGCATTTCAGATTTGTAAAAATAATATTGTTTATCCTAATTGCAAGATTAAAGCATTAGAAACAGTTACAGGGTGGGTTGTCTCCTTTAAATGTATATCTTTGGAGGCACTATGGGACAGGATTCCAGTCCTATGCCAAATTTGTTCAAAGCTGCATTCATAATCTCAGCAATATACCCATTAGAAAATCCTTTATGTAAGTCAGTTCATGTAGTTAATAAAATAAACTTGGCATGTACAAAGATTGCAAGTGCTTAGAGTTAGTCATTTAGTTGTGATTCAAGTTTCCTGGGGTGATTGGTACTGGTAAGTAAGACATTTTAAGTAGCTTTAGGGTTTTTGAAAAAAAAATTCTATGAACACTTGCATCTACTACCAACAAAATTAAATTTCAAAAATATTACTTGTTATAACTGTAGATGGACAGCACCTGCAATGCCAAATCTATTATTAAGATGTCCTGTACTAGCAGTCAAATCACCTCTAAAGAAAATTTGTGATTGTCAAAAATTATGTAATATTTTACAACCTAGAAATATATTTATAGCTATAGATAATTTCAAAAAGCCTGATAAAAGATTGGAGTATGATGTAGGGAAGCCAGTTTTCACAGCTTTATCCCATTTTTCTAAGTAGTAAAATGCATCAAGAAAGCATATGTTTAAAGAGCTTGTTTTTCTTTCGGCTTTTCCCGGTTAGTGGTCACCACAGCAGAACTCCGGTCCGCTAATGATTGGCAGACAATTTTTATGGTGCCAAGGTGTCAGCCCAACACCCAACCTTCAACAAAGGCATTCCCATTCACACGTCTTTAAAACACCACTCAACTGTTGGGAGGACATGCAGACTCCACACAGAAGGTGCTCCAGCCAAGAATCGAACGGGAGAACCTCTTGCTATGAGGCGACAATACTACCGCTGCATCACCGCGACTTATCATTCAAAATTATGATTAATGTAGCATGTTTTGCTTTTCACATTTCATAAAGTTATGCAAGTTGGTCATTCTAATAGCAAAAAATACTCTTTCTGCTAAATTACATCCTCACGTAAAAATAGTAGTTTTTATTTATTGTTTTTCTTTACATTAGAAAAAAATAATTTGATTCAACATTCACTGTAAATATTCATTGAACTGCAGGTCTTCCAGGAGTTTTTCCTATGGTTTTCTGGCATATAAGAAAGATGTACAATGTTGCCACTTTTTTTTTTTTCATTATAAAGCAAATCCTTATAATTTATTGCCTTTTTTAGTACTACTTTTAACTTTTCTTGGTATAAAGAAGGTTAGCTAATTTTGGGGGTAAGTAAAATCATGCAAATACCACAGTACAAGTCTAAATACTATATTTCATACAGTACTAAGAAATTCCCACCATTATCTGAATGTGATTTTCAGTTTTGCAATTATGTGTAGGTAGCGTTTGATTTGTATAGGCACAGGGAAATGCTATATGTGAGGCAGGTTAGTAATAATCTTGCATATACTGTTATAAGAAATAAATATAACAGTTCTAGACAGTATTGTACCATTATAAAAATGTATTGTGTATGGGATGTACTGAATAAACCAGACAATATGACAGGAAGACTGTCATATAGGTTGTGTGGAAATTAAGGTGTAATATATTGCGAATAAAAGTATAACCCCTGGAGTGCTTGTGTACATCCTGCTTTCATATATTGTAGTGTTGCATTCTATAAATAGTACTGTTGCATTAAGCAGTGTTACCCACACTGTTGAAAGCAGTTAAAATGTGTAGGAAGTTCAGTATAACAACGTTGGAAGTCCCAAGAGGTCAGTCATATAGAACAACTGAGGGAGGCTTAGAAAGAAACCACTGGAATGTTTCACATCAATTCCCTGATAGCACAGTGTACTGTGATGTCAACTGTAATATTTGTACCACACACAGCAGGGGTTTGAATCCCAGGAGTGGTAGTAAGTTGTATGCATAATCATACCCCACAACTGTACAGAGTTTGTGAGAATGATCAGATAGAAAGCTGTATGCATAATTAGACCCAACACCTGTACAGACTTTGCTAGAATGTTCAGATAGTACGCTGTAAGCATAATCATAACCATCAACTGTACAGACTTTGGCAGAATGTTCAGGTAGTAAGCTGTAAGCATAGTTATACCCCTCAACTGTTCTGATCTGTCCAGCATGTCCAGATAAACGGCCCAAATCTGTTGCCCAGTAACCTGTTCCCCTGACAAATCAGTGGGATGTTCCAAGAAATGTAGGCAGCTTATACTGACATATAATGGATAGTCAGACCTAAACATAAAAAGAGAATGTATATGAAAACAAACCTGTCATTGTAGCATCTCACCCAAAGTGTATAACAGCTATTCCAAAATATGTCACATTAACACCTGCATCCTGTCAAGCCTTGACCAGAGTGTGTGCAACAATGGATTGTTAGGTATCTGTATAACATCAGCATGGAATCTGGGAGTATGTGTAGTATTTGTCAGGTAGTGTTAACAAATATTTCTCCACAGCTATAACAGGTAAGAGGTGTAGATTGCAGTTACAACACAATTCACTCATATACTTGTCTACAAGCATGGAATCTGGGATTATGTGTAGAATCTGTCAGGTAGTGTTAACAAAGATTTTCCCCGCAGCTATAACAGGTAAGAGGTGTAGACTGTAGGTACAACACAGTTCACTCATATACTTGTCTACAAGCATGGAATCTGGGAGTATATGTAGAGCTTGTCAGATAGTGTTAACAATGATTTCCTCAACAGCTATAACAGGTAAGAGGTGCAGACTATACGTCAGACACAGTCCATGTAAATACTAATCTATAAACATACCATTGTACAAAGTAAGGACATTGGGTAGTGTAATAATACATGTAAGGGACAGATCACTGCAGTGACTAAGAAAGTTGTAAAACTACAGGGATATATTAGTTGTTAATTGACCTCTCTCACCCCCACCATATGTGCTACAATAACTTTATTACACACCTCAATGGGTACATGTACACTCCAAACTTTTGTTGAGACATATGTCCTATTGGTTTATAAATATTCACATTTGGTTCTATGCATGTGCCATGATAAAATACTCTCATATTGGTGGTCTGTTGCCATCAATGAAACCTGTGTGCTGTTGTAATGGCCACTGTTGTCTCATATATGCATGTGTTCTGCTTTCTCTGCAAATGTTGTAAATCTGGTGTCGTGGGTTAATGGGAATACCTATGCATGCCATTATAACTAATCGTGAATGCTGTTGACTATTACTAACTGATTTATTTCTTAAAACTGCAACGCCATAGCTCATATGGGAAGGCCGGTCCCAGCGGACCCACCTGGTCCACCTCAGCTGGCCATGGCACCGGGCACCAGCATATCTGGGGCCCAGCCTGGGACCTCCTCCTCCATTTGCCCTGCATCACCTTCGGGTGGAGGCAGAGAGTTACCTGTCAGCCGCTGTCAGGTCCTGGCCATGTTGTGTACGGAGCTCGACAAGGAGATTCAAGACCAGCTATGCCAGCTTGAGTGCCACGTGGTGCAATTAGAAGGTGAGCCTGCCCCTCCTACCCAGCCCCCAGCACAGCCACCTTTGGGGCTGTGAAGGTGCAGTGTTGACTGCCCATGGGTGGGGACCTCAGTCCCAGTGTTTACATTTGAGGGCTCGTGGGCTTGCGACTTCCAAACACCCCTCCCTGTCCAAGGTGTTTACCCCCCACACATGTGTCATATACCACCCCTGTATGCATCTTGTTTGTCTTGTCTGCTATCCTACCCAACCTACCTCCCCAAATATACCTACTACCCCTCCCCAACATCTCACTCTCATCTGAAAATAAAAAAAAAAGGGCAAACTGTTCCCACAAAAAAATCTCGCCCCATACATAGCTGCCCATTTTGTACATGTGTACAGTGGACACATGTAATCTGGTCTAATTGGCATCACAACATATTATTGTTGTCCTCACCGTCACCCAGGGGTTTGAGTATCCAAATCTTCCTCCAAAGTCAGTGCATATCCACAGCTGTTGCTGTAGAAAAAATGGGCAGCTATGGACCTTCCCTATACCCTTTCTGCACATCCCTGGCTATTTTCCCTGCTGTCTTTCCCTCTTTGTGCCCCTTTTTTCACCACTTTCTTATCAATCCCTTTTTCTTTTCTTTTAAAGAAATTAGTGCTTGGTAAGTGGGAGTAAGGACTTTTAAGCAGCAGTAAGCATGTTAAAGCCTGTTTGCATGGAGGTAACCACTGCCTACACAGGTTAAGCAATTTAGAAGCTAACTGAGTGTATGAAATTTTAACTGGAGGTTGGCAGTGCTTACAGCCGCACAAACCCGTGAAAACCCACTTACAACTGCTTTAAAGTGCCTTAATCACTCTGTATCCAATGGCCCGTGTTCTGCCCAGCAACAAAATAAGCAGCCTCTGCAAGGATCAAACCCAGGACCCAGCTCACCATAGACAAAGTGATTTACCACTAAGCCATAACCAATATCACATTAACCTGATGTTTTCAGAAACATATCATCCAGCTCAGTCATGCAACAGTACAGAGAATGTATACCAATGATATATAAATATATATAAACATATATGCATGCAAATACCTACATCGACACATATATATGTCTACACCTATATGTCTACATATACACAGCAAGGTACATATATCTACACAGATATATATCTATGTAGGCATATACGGACATAGTCATATATACTTAAGCAGATATATATATCTATATAGGTATATGTGACCCTACATCTGTAGATAGCAATGGCAGATTAACAAAAACACATATGTCCACATGCACCGTTAATTGGGTTGAGAGGCCCCAAACAATATACACCTTGTACGAATAGGCATACCTCCCCCCACAGCCATACATGTCTACCCTGCAATACACTACCAAGTGTTGCAGATCCCATAACCAGGACCTGATATGACATGGGCACAAGATGTTAACAGTACTACATCCCACCTCTATGATGTCAGGCTGGTATTGGTAACATATCATGCAGTACAGTCTGGCTCCCATAGGAAATGTAAAATGTGGAAGCCATTAACATCCCCAGGATACATATACACAGACACATATATGCAGATACAGATATATATATACATATATATATATATAATCTACATATATATATATAGATATACATGTGACTACACATACACACGCAAAGATATGTACAGTAAGATACATATGTAGAAGGTGCACAAAATATGGAACAACAACTATGCCTACAGTTCACACCTGAACAACTGGACACTGTATGGGCCACCCATACAAATGACAATCATTGCCTGCAACATATACCCACAGAGAGTTCATAGGAAAAAACACCACACACAGGTTTGCAGAAATGGAAAACCTTTATTTGTGTACTATTACAGGTCTAGACACTATTGCTACTGTAACTGGGATTGTCTTCACAGACATGGTGTGTGTGTGGGAGGTCACATATGCTTACCACATGTGTGCCATTGCCTACTGACAGACATCCTAAGGACATCATAGTAAAGTACTGCTGCTAGCACGTACTGCCCCTGTCGACTGCAGCAAAGACATTGGCCAATATGTTTGGACATTCTGACACTATCTGTACAGTTCAGAGGTATACATAGAACCCCTTAGTGCAAAACATGTGTACCATGCCTGACAATATGGATGTTAATAGCCATATAGATGGGTATAACACATAACAACTGGTATACATATGCCACCATAGGTTATGCATTCACACACCCCTGTCTGGCCTGACAAATAATAACTGCTGGTACAGGGGTGCCATGGCCACATACTACCCACTAGATATTGACATACATCTGTACAGCATCCCACTGCTCTGTCTAACATACATGACTGTTAAGGGATGCCCAGCAGCAGTACATATGGCAAGTATCTGCACATGGAATCTCACTGGGTAAGTACACTAAGTTGCTAGGCGTGTAACAATGCACTGTTCAGGCTATAGGCAGACTGGCTCAACACTGGCCTACATCTCCTATGGGGGAATGCACATGTACCTGCATATATAGCAGGCTGTACAAGCATGCCACAGCACAGGGTAAGATACACCTGTGAGAAAGTACATAACCACAACCAATGAGAACACAGCCATAGCCACATATGCCAAGCTTGCATAATATTATATTATATGGACTATCTGTTCAACACCATCCTCATATGTGTCACTCACACACTAAATCTACATATACTGGGCCTCTACACAGTTTAGTCTGCTGGCTAACTGCAGTATGGGACATGTGTGTGTATGGCCCTACAAACATGTAAGCCAATATGGTAACTTACAGTGGAGCGGCATGTAACATCAGATAGGACGGGACCTAGGATGATGACAACTACCACACTCTGTACACAGGCCAAGGTACATATTAACAATACACAAACTGTTGACATTCACCATAAGTACACAGACCTCAGTACTGCACAAACAACCACAGTATGTCCAGGTTATGTCATCAAATACAACCCCTACTGTACATAACATGTGTAGCAGTCTGATATCTCACTGGCTTGTTATCAGATATGATGACACTAATTATGGTGTACAGCACATATGCACCTCTTAATGCATGACATATGTACAAGGTTGACTGAGTTGTGGCTGGATGCACATACACAGGGCCAATATTGACACATTGCTGTGATAACATCATACATTTACTGTTGTAACAGGGTTTGTTGCAACATATGTTCTACAAGGGGTATGAAGTCAGTAACTGTCATGGCTTTCACCATCTACAGACTGCAATCCTCACACTACCTTCTGCAGTTCACAGATACATGTTCTGTGGATAACACATGACACCAAAGGCACCACACATCACCCAGTCTGCAGATAACCCTATGGATGGGGAGTCCTCATAAACATACAACTGACATGGCAGGTATTAATGCATGTAGGACAGCCATATCCGCACACACCCTGTTAAACCAGCATTACTCTGAATGCAGTACAGCAGCACTTATAGTCTGTAGTCAGGTCAGGCACATCCCCCTCCTTTGTGTAGGCCTGTTTCCACCATGTATGTTGTCAGAGGTAAATCCCCACTCCATCTGAGATTACTGTTTGCCAAACAACAGAACGAGTTCCTGCTCACAGTGAATGAAAAGGACCAACACAAACATGATGTTCCTAGATATTGGAGGGTGTTTCCATGCAATTGGCTATGGGAATGTTACCACAGCTGTTCCACATGCAATCAGCTAGGGGAGGGCTGCAATTCATGCAGAGGCCATCAGGTGATCATGAGCATTACCTAAAATACACATGCTGCTGTCTAAGAAAAACAGGTATAAGTCTCCACATCCACCAGTGAGGGAGTGAGAGAGTCAGACAGAGGCATCAACAAGTCAGGGAGGGGTGGGAGAGTAAAACCTAAGCATGTTTGTGTCACATACCCACCAGCACCGGGTATCAAATCCCTGATGACTACGTAGTGCTATCACAGTCCTATACAGTTGTGGGATATGCCACATAGGTTACCTGTTGTGGAGTCAGCGGAACATATATATGATGATGAGTGACACTGCAATAGGGATATGGTAGCTATACAATAGGTGATGTACATGTGCCTGTCCGCATGAACAGGTGCCAGCGTCAACACAGCCACACTCTCACAGGGACACACATACATTGACACACTTGGCAGGGCCAGGAATACAGATCATTACTACTGAGATTGCCACAACACATTACTGTGCAGGTATCACATGCACCACATGGGTCATACAGAGATTATATGGGCAAATGGTATGGGGAGGTGTCTGACATCAGACAGCATGCTTCAGTATGCCACTGGGGGTTGTAGTGAGTATGGATGTGATCAAATGCATCATACAACACACACACAGAAACACACAGGGTGTCAGTACTGACATGCATGGGTGCATTTCTGTACGGGTATGTGGTGGTCGACTGTGCCAGATGGCTATACAAGGCTGGGTGAAGGGTATACCTTGGCATCAGGCCACATGACAATGGTCTGAATTATGGCTCAGGCCTGTGGTTTCTGCATTTGCCCACACAGGTGGGTATTGTATCCACCATCCAGTCACCTGGATGGCTATTGCGTGTTGCCAATGCTGTGCATCGCTTGCAATGTATGTGTTGCCTAGTCCATGACACGGATGGTGTCTGGGATGTGCACACCTCCCACATGCATGTACAGTGATATGTGGAACTGTACCTGAGTTGTCGGGCCCATGTTGTGTACACAGATTATCATCAGATGTGCCAGTCTTGGCCACCTGTGGCAGGAACTGGTAATGGACAGCAGGTTAACCCTGCACCTACATTGATAGCATGCTAACAGCATTCCCTGGCATCAGTGGCATCTGTCCATACAGGGCATGTTGTCAGGCATGGTATGTCCTTTGTGGGAAACATGTGATGGCACCACAGGTGTTGCAGGTGTCCACTGGGGAACATGGGGAAGGTGCACTGTCTGCATGTATGTACCGACTGGACAGATGGACAGGGTGCCATGCCATCTGTAGGCCACTGCAATCACTCCATAGTTACTATCAGTCACCAGTATGCAGTGTACTGCACAGATATTGGCTATTGCCTCGGCATATGTATTTGTGTGTATATGTGACATGGGTTGAGAGTGTGCTCTAGGTAATACTGGGGTTGCTAACTGTGATTGCCTGGCCATGATGTCACATGTATGGGTATGGATTTGCACCTCAGCCTCTCAGCTTTTTCATATCTGTTCTCCCTGTACAGTGAACATTGTGATATTGGCCCACCATAAAATACATTTGCAAAGCCCACCCCACATTGGGCCCAGATGTCATATATGCACCCCCACCTCCACACTATACAAGTTACAAGCACACACACACACACACACACACACACACACACACACACACACACACACACACACACACACACACACACAGACACATACACACACACACACCTGTCATGTTTGGGAGTTGAACCCCTCCCTATCTGGTTTATTATACTACAGCACTACACAGTTATAGTACACATCACAGAGATTAGTGGAGTACTTCTTCCCCAAAGGTGTATTTCACATTGGATAACATCAGCAGGACTGCCAAAGTAGGCTATTGGAAATGTACTGAGTGTGACTTGCCTAAAACGCATTGCTTCCTACACAGACATTGAAACTCACACAAAACATCCCGATCCAACATGTGCGGGTATAGAACCCCTAACAGATGTCTATATCACATGACAGCATGGGGTTGTTACAAGATGCACCACAGGGATTACAGTAGACCATCTTCCCCAAAGGTGTATTTCACATTAAATGACATCAGCAGAACTGCCAAAGTAGGCCATTGGAAATTTACTGAGTGTGACTAGCCTAAAATGCACTGTTCTCTACACAGACTGGGTCAGACAGATGCACATACAAACTTGCCATGTCAGGGAGTAGAACAGCTACCTCCCTAATTTATCATACTATAGCAGGACGCAATTACAGGACGCATTATGGAGATTACTAGGCTACAGCTTCCCAGAGGTGTATTTTTAGGTGGATGACAACAGCAGCCTTGCCAAAGATGAGCATTTGAATTGTAGGGAGTGTGACTACCCTAAAAAGCATTGTTCTCTACACAAACAGACACACACACACACACACACACACACACACACACACACACACACACACACACACACACACACACACACACACACACACACAGAGTTGCCATGTCTGGGAATTAAAACTCCTACCTAACTATTTTATCACACTACAGCAGTACGTAGTTATAGGACATGCCATTGAGATTACTGGGCTACAACCTTTCCAGGGATGTATTTCCAGGTGGATGACATCAGCAGCCTTACCAAAGTAAAGCATTTCAATAGTAGTGAGTGTGATCATCCTACAAAGCAATGCTCTCTACACAGACAGAGTCAGACAGACACAAACAGTTGCCAAGGCTGAGGTTAGAACTCCTACCTAACTAGCTTATCGCACTACAGCAGTATGCGGTTTTGGGATGCGCCACAGATATTACTGGGATACAACCTTTCCAGGGATGTATTTCTAGGTGGGTGACATCAGCAGCCTTACCAAAGTAGAGCATTTCAATTGTAGGGTGTGTGACCACCCTAAAAAGTATTGCTCTCTACACAGATGGATTCGGACAGACACACACACATACACACACAGTTGCCAAGTCTGGGGTTAGAACTCCTACCTAACTAGTTTATCACACTACAGCAGTACAGAGTTATGGGATGCGCCACAGAGATTACTGGGATACAACTTTCCCAAAGGTGTATTTCACAGTAGATGACCTCAGCAGGCTTGTCATGGTGGGGCTATGGGGAGGGTATTGTGTGTGCATGGGCCATAACCCATTCATCTAGGGGTTGACACACCACATGTGGCCACAACCTGAGTCATATTCTACAGGTACGTGTATACAGCTGCTAGATGACCACTTCCTTGAACAGTCATGTTGCACAGCTGGCACATGCACCACATACTCTGTACTGCTGATAGATACTGGTGGCTAGTATCTGCAGTGTGTGACATCAGACCCCCGTGTGGTTGTGGCCCTTTGGCTGTGTGCTGGGCGGGACAGCCTTGGATGGCTCCTTGTCATTGTCACCCTCTTCCACACATCTATGTATGTCTACCTTTGGCTTATTACAGTGTATTGTCCTTACATATATGCCTGTATTCCTATCCACTGTGTGTGCAAAGCATGTGTGGTGCATACAGAGGAGTGTCTGCACTAACATCTGCGGCTGCCAGATATGTCTTATCCACTGGTGTTTGCAGACATGGCCTTTATGTGTTTAAGTGTGTGGGCATGCCCAGTATGGCCATCTGTATTGAATGCGTGGATTGAGTCCAGGTAGTTTGTACTGCAGTGCTGACTTTTGTGTTGTACACCTACAGGTAGAATGCTGTCTCTGCAGGGTATTCGTCGATCATTTGGCATGGACTGTTACTATATTTCTACATAGGATGGGGGGGCACATCTGACTATTTTGGGTCTACTTTAATTAAACAAAAGCTGAATATGTTGAATATGAATCCGTTGACACGTAAACAGCGAAATGCGGAAACGTCGAATGCACTAAATAGCAAAATCGAAAACGTCGAATTGTCATAGTTGACCCATCTGCAGTATAGCTCCATAAGGTAAGTGTGCTATAGTTGCAGACCTTAGGGTTAGGGTGCGGGTTAAGGTAAGTGCATAGATAAGTAATGTATGTAAGGTTTAGTGTAGGGTTTTAAGTGTATGTGTGTGGAATATTTACTTTGTGTGAGTATAGTTCTGTAGGGTAAGTGTGCGGTAGTTACGGACCTTAGGGTTAGGGATGGGTTAAGGGTAGTGCATAGATAGTTGTGTATGTGAGGTTTAGTGTAGGGTTACAAGTGGGGTTTTGGTGCTTTAATTTAGGGTTAGTAGTAGGCTTTTGGTTAGTGTATGTATGTATTTTTTGTTGGTGTGTTTGCGTAGGTAGTATGTTATGGGCAGTGGGGCTGGCCGACTATTGCAGTTTCAATGTTTAAATTTCGCAGTTTTGTGTTTTCAACGTTATCGCGTTTCGCTGTTTATGTGTCGACGGATTCGTATTCAACGGACTCCGCTTTCATTTAATTAAAGTAGACCCAACTATTTCTACATTTCTACACAGGACTGGGGGGCACACCTGACTGTTACTATATTTCTATGTGGGATGGGGGGGCACACCTGACTATTTCTACAGGTCTACACAGGATTGGGGGGCACACCTGACTGTTACTATATTTCTATGTAGGATGGTGGGGGCACACCTGACTATTTCTAAATTTCTACACAGGATTGGGGGGGGGCACACCTGACTGTTACTATATTTCTATGTG
This sequence comes from Protopterus annectens, assembly GCF_019279795.1. NCBI lineage: Eukaryota > Metazoa > Chordata > Ceratodontiformes > Protopteridae > Protopterus > Protopterus annectens. Next base: position 261,117,903 of record NC_056744.1, on the reverse strand, counting down.
GGACAGGGGGTCATACTTGACTATTTATACATTTTTACACAGGATTGGGGGCACACCTGATGGTTACTACATTTCTACGTCAGATGGGGGGGGGCACACCTGACACTTGTACACATTTGCTAGGACTGTACTGGTATGTCGGGTACTCCATTTCAGTCTGTAGTCTTACCTATCATGCTGGCTAGAGGCATACCAGTGTACTACAGATCTTAACTTTTAATTACCTACATATTAGTTTCTGACTTCCTACCCTTCAGAACTGACATCCCACAGCCTGAACTGCTGTAGTCTGTCTGTGTAGGCCTCGGGGGGGGGGGGAGTTACCCGTAGGCCTCATTCAGAGGCCATAGCACAGCCTTTGTTTGTGTTTGTCTACACCTGTCCTGATAGCTGTGACTGTTGTTGGGTGTGTGACCCCCCCCCCCGACTGGCATGTGTGAGTCACTTACTTTGTGGGTGTAAAAGTATTGAGTGTGGTGTTGCAAGGCTGCCTATGTTGGATGGACATATTACACTCCCTACACATGGTTAGGTACAGGTAGTGTAATGTTTTGCATCTCTTTTACTGTATGTGAAAGTCGGAGTGAGGTGTTATTCCCTGGGTCCCTCCTGTGTCAGTGTATGTGCTATGCGTTGCCTCTTTGCCAAAGCCAGTGCATACTGAGCATGCCTCCTTCTGCCTAATGGGACAGGCTCAGGTTGTTCCTCCACTGAGTCACTCTGTGCCTGTGCAGGCCTTGGCAATGGTGGGGCTGTGTGGCCCTGACCCATTCTGTTCCTGCTGCAGCTGTTTCCGCAGGATTATATTGTGTAGCATGTCACATACAAGGACAATTTGGGTACATGTAGATGGTGAGTACTGCAAGGCTTTACCGAATGTGTCCAGGCACCGGAACCATGACTTGAGCATCCCAGACACATGCTCTACTATAATTCTGGTCTGTGCGTGTGCCTCATTATGGAGTTCTTGTTCAGGTGTGTGTACATTTCTGATGGGTGTCATCAGCCACGGCTCCAGTGTGTATCCAGCATCCCCCACTAGGTGACCGTGACAGATGTCCCCATTGGCAAATCTCCGGTACAGCTGTGTCAGATGCCAGATGTGGGAATCGTGATAGCTTCCAGGGCAGCCAGCACATTCATTATTATGCCCTGGGCATTGCACACGACCTGTCAGTTGATGGAGGAGAAGCCCTTGTGGTTGATGTAGACCCTACCCCGCTCACCACGTGGTGCTTTGATGCATATGTACGTGCAGTCTATTGCACACACTACCTCACTGTATTCTGCTATTTGGTGGAACAGTTGCATATTGCTGGCCAATGGCTCATGGGTGTTGGGGAAATATACGTGCTCTCCGACATGTACTGACATGGCATCCAGGAACTGGTGGAGTACCCTGGATGCTTAAGCCTGTGAAATCCCCATCATATCCCCAGTTGTCCTTTGGAAGGTGCCTGTAGCTAGTATTCTTAGGCCTACACATACCTTGGTATCCACTGGGATGGGTTCCCCTCTGTTAGTTCTGTGTGTTAGGCGTGGCCGGCACAGCTCAACAGTTTGCTGTAGGAGGTCCCTGTCCACCCTATAGTTCTCTACTATTTCCAGCTCATGTAGCCCCTGGTAGGATACCCTGGGTCTGTACACTCTTCTCCATCTCCTCACTGTGGTTGGTCGACAGCATTCACATCCTCACCACCCTCAGCCTCTTCCACAAGTTGTATGATAGCTATTGCAGCCCCTAACATTTTGCTGTTGTGAGTGTTAAAACTTCCCCGCTTGTTTACACTGGTGGTGTAGAGTGTGGGAAGAAACAGAGGGGAAGGTGTTTGCTTAGTTTATAGTAGTGTTCTAGGTTGGGCTGGTCTGCTGCCTGTGTAATTGGCTGATTCTGAAACATTTCACCTGCCAGCTGAGCTAGTTCTCTTGATTACCTTCCTACTGCTGTTTTCCCTTCCCATTGCCTTGCTGTTTAAGCCCATGTGAGCGCCACGCTGACGGCTCAAATGTGCATACTGCTGCTATTTCCTGGTTTAACATCTTATTTCTTTCTGTAATACCTGGTGTGCGGCACACACTCCCTTAGGCTTTGTAAAGAGTGCTAAGCAAGTTTAGACAGACCCCCTAGCTTAGCTGTACTAAGCTAGGAGCAAACCCGAGCCACAGGGCACCAATCCGCTTACAGTATGCCTGACACACACCTCCATGATGTCACCTAACTCCTAGGCTTGCACCAAACTATTCCTACTCTTACACTGTTGGGACCTGACTCACATGCTGGGGAAAACTGGGATTAACTATCCTTCCCCTCATTTGCCTAGGATTGCCTGATAATGCATAGTTACATGTCTCACACTGAGCTTCCCCCCTTAGCAACCGCTACTCACTGGCCAGGTTGTCTTCTGCCTGCCACTGACTTGCATAGCAGAATAATGATTTTAGTTAGACTGCTTCTTTTGGGTTTATTTTATTATTTCCCCTTATCCCATTTGCTCACCGCTGCCCTACGCTTAAACAGCCGAGATCAGCTAAAGAAAAATAAAAGTTGATTTTTCTATTTTTTTTAATGTTTGCAATGTCAACGGCCTTATACTTGGCCATTGGCATGCTTGCTACATGATATGCAGCCTTTATTTGGAGCTGTCATAGCTCCGTTTTGGATTTTTCAGAAATGTATTCGATTACTAATCAAGTACATTTCCGCAGATTGCACTAGTCTTGCATGGATGGCTGCAAGCTTCCTGGATTGCAAAATCACCTCAATTGCATGGATTTCACCTGCAAATGGGGTGATTTGCATACCAGGGCTTAGTCCATGCAAGATTAGTTCAGGAGTGCTCATGCATGCCCCTGCAGGCTGTTCCTGGATTGCACGGCAGACATATTGCCTGCTTGAGCTCCTGCTCCGATCTTGCACTCTGTGTAAGCTTTTGGGAATCCGGGGGAATGTCTATATGAGAGGGAAAACCAGGATCCAAAAGTATAAATTTTAACAGCAAGAGTTAAAACTGCATTTACCATCATTAATTGCATCTCTCTTAGTTAATACACAAATAAACAAGCAATAATGCCCGAAATGTGTGTGTTATTTTTGTTATTGTGGAAATAAAACACATTCAGGGATGTTCTACACTGACTGAAGAGCATTAATTCTACAATCTGTTACTGCTGTGAATTTTTATTAATATATATCTATATCTATCTATCTATCTATCTATCTATCTATCTATCTATCTATCTATCTATCTATCTGTATATGTGTGTGTGTGTGTGTGTGTGTGTCTATATATACATATATATTTGATGTAAACTAGTTTCTTCGCCAAATGCTTTAGATTTGCTGTTGCATATATAACTATTGTTGGTGGAAGTATTTTATATTCAGAATATGTCATGTAAGTATTCAATGCCCACACACACACACACACACACACACACACACACACACACACACAGACACACACACACACACACACACACACACACACACACACACACACACACATGCTCACACATACACACACACATTATTTTTTATTTTATTTACCTTGCTTTTCAGAGTTTTAAATTTTGTTATGTTTGTTATGGTCGTTTGGTGGCCCGGTAGTTTTTTTCTCTAAGAAACTTTTTTTTTAATGATCATTTACTTAATTAAGCTTTCACTGACATGGGTTCGACTAATAGTGATTCACTCAATTAAGTGTTCAATGAAGTGATATAGACCCGAGTATCCATATTTCGTAAAGACCACATCACCTCATGGCAGACTCCTAGAGACCCACAAATGGAAGTTATTGAGACTGAACTCACTCTAAAGGAAACACAACTATCATCAGATCAATCATTTTTGATTCTTAACTATATTGTACAGACTTAAAGTTACACAAAAACTCCATCATCCTGCATGACTTAAACTGTCAATAAACTGGGACATCTAAATTGCAAGGGTAATCTATGACCAAAAATGTCACTATTTCATAAACAGAAAAATAAAATAATAACTTACATAAAAATACAAGATACAGGCATGGTAGGCTTATTCTTGTTACCCATGGTTCATTAACTGAATCTTTATCAGTTTTTTAACTGTCTGTCTTTCTCCCTTACTCGCATTAGTTAGAGCTAGATTAAATGGCTCAACATAGCTTTTACAGTTATTAGAGAATATATACTTGGTATTTCTGAAACATTGAGGTTAAATCCATATATACATCTATACCCTATTGGACAGGCCTGGAAGCATTAAAATATTGGTTAGAGAAAGCAAATTTCTCTCTCCATATATCTTTATCTATATCTTTATCTATATCTATACATTTATATCTGTATCTATATATATCTATATGTATATATATATATATATATATATATATATATATATATAGATAGATAGATATACATATAGATATACATATTATAAATATAAATATACATATCTGTATTTATCTTTATATATATATATATATATATATATATATATATATATATATATATATACATATATATGTGTGTGTGTGTGTGTGTTTGTGTATAATCCTGGTTTCAATATCTTTTTAATATGTCACATTTTCCACAAAATGTCTTTTATTTTGAAAAAAAAACAATGTTTTTTACACATACATGACATGGCAATGGGGCTTTGTTTGTTCCCATTTATACTAATCCCATGTAGTTCATAGAGGAATACCTTTATTATAATACCACTAACAATATTTTTTTATATGCCATGGACATGTGGAGACTTTATAGATGATATATGATTAATTCAATCTTCGGATTTTCAGGACCTGCTAGAATTCACTCAATATTGTAATGAAAATAACTGGGGTACTGGATTTAACTTACAGTATATTGCAAATAAAATCTCATTTTTGGATGTGTTGGTTCTAAAAAAAAAACCCAGATAATGCTGTAGATACAACCCTGTGTGTTAAATTGTTTTATAAAATTTGTTTTTAGGGTATCATTTCTCTTTACAAATACACTTTAAGACAAGCTTCTGCATGATTTATGTTTATGGGAACTGATAAAATAAGTAGAGGGGCATAAAATATGGAACAAAGATGGATTATTTATTTGGGTGCATTAATTCCATCTGATGCTAATGAATATTTATCGTCTGTTAAGGGTGTTCCTTTTTGAATCTATTTATAAATATATTATGCGCTGATTAGTTTTTGATGATGTCATAAAAATACCATTATGATGTTATAAAATAATATCAGTTGGTTTTTCATAGGCTGTTGATGAATATCCATTTGTAGTACTGAAACTAGTTTATTTTTTATCCTTATTGCCACTGATTATTTAAGTGTTTTCCCCATTAGGAGTGTTCTGGTCAAGATGTGCTGAATTTGGGGGCACTTTTCACATTTTCATATTCATGTGCGCTTTTTCAGAAACAATGCACTTTATTTTGGAACTACTGGCTTAGTGAAGAAGTGCTGTGGGTAAGGCACATCATCAGTGATCCATCTTCAGGTCACTGTCTACCAGTAACACCACATCAGTATCCCAGGGGAAGTGTAAGACTTCTACATCTGGTCATCACAATGACCACAGTGAGTGGCCACATATCTACACCACCTAATCCACCGAAAAAAATCATAAATAACATTGACTCCACCCATCCGCTTGAACCCGCTCTCTATTTCCATTGACGATTAACTCTATCTCCACTTCAAGATTGTTTAGAGAATCATGTGCTCTTGTATTTGAGTCACCTGTGCAAATGATTATTGTTGTGATACATTTCACACTCTCCAATTGTGGTATAAATGTAGAACCTTGATGTACAACATGTCAGAGCCCATAAAAATGGACCTGATGTTACCATTTCACCATGCCGCAATATACTGTTCACAACACTATGGGGGTGATGGTTACAGCTGCTACTGGGCATCTGTAGCATTACTGTCATAATCTTAATCATGTTCTGTAGTATGCAGCATGCTACACGTAGCTTGCAGGAAGGGGCAGGAACACACTGTAAGAGACAGGAGCACACTGTAACAGGACCACACTGTAAGAGACAGGAACACACTGTAAGACTCAGGAACTTACTGTAAGAGGCAGGAGCTTATTGTAAGAGGCAGGAGCACACTGCAAGAGACAGGAGCATACTGTAAGATGCAAAAGCTTACTGTAAGAAGCAGAAGCACACTGTAAGAGGCAGGAGCATACTGTAAGAGGCAGGAGCATACTGTAAGAGGCAGGAACTTGCTGTAAGAGGCAGAAACATACTATAAGAGGCAGGAGCACACTATAAATGGCAGGAGCATACTGTAAGAGGCATGAGCACACTGTAAGAGGCAGGAGCACACTGTAAGAGGCAGGAGCATACTGTAGGAGGCAGGAACTTACTGTAAGAGGCAGGAGCACACTGTAAGAGGCAGGAGCATACTCTAAGAGGCAGAAGCACACTGTAAGAGGCAAGAACTTACTGTAAGAGGCAGGAGCATACTGTAAGAGGCAGGAAATTACTGTAAGAGGCAGGAGCTTACTGTAAGAGGCAGGAGAACACTGTAAACAGCAGGAACATACTGTAAGAGTCAGGAGCACACTGTAAGAGGCATGAGTATACTGTAAGAGACAATAACTTACTGTAAGAGGCAGGAAATTACTGTAAGATACAGGAGATTATTGTTAGAGGCAGGAGCACACTGTAAGTGGCAGGAGCATACTGTAAGAGGCAGAAGCACACTGTTAGAGGCAAGAACTTACTGTAAGGGACAGCAACATACTTTAAGAGGCAGGAACTTACTGTATGAGGCAGAAGCACAGTGTAAGAGGCAGGAGCATACTGTAAGAGGCAGAAGCATACTGAAAGAGGCAGAAATTTACTGTAGGAGGCAGGAGCTTACTGTAAGAGGCATGATCACAATGTAAGAGGCAGGAGCAGACTGTAAGAGCCAGAAGCATACTGTAATGGTCCCCCTTGATGTGTGCTGTTAGTGGAATCTGATTTCAACAGGCCAAGTACTCACTGAGTTATATTTCTGACTTGTTTATGGGTGATATTTTTTGTTATTTGGCCATAATTTGTTCATTCAATATTGGTGTCATTATCCAGGACTCCACGGGATATTCTGCCTTTCCTACAGGGATATACAGGAAGGGTATGAAGCATGTATATCTACTGTCTGAAACTATAGATAAGTTGCTTATGCTAGTGTGTCTGCACCTACATCTATCTATGGAGAAAGAAACAATATAGTGACACGTATGCCATATGTGGGAATTGTGGGCAGTGCCAGGTTGCTCTGCAAATCTGTTGGTTATGATTCCCTTTATGTTTTATGCTATCTAGCAATTGATGCAATGCTGTTCATGGATACTAGATGAGGCCTTCATTGCAACATGTATGCTATCTACTTCTCCCAGCACTTCACAGAAGTAGGCAATGTTACAGAAACTACACAGGGTAGTGATTCTATCCCCTACCATGTTGTGGAAACAGACTGGTTCATCTACATGTGTTAGCAATTTATTGTGGAATATCTTTACGTATTATACAGACTGATGCCTGTGATGTGCCCATTGCATCCCCCTACCACCTTTGTCTCAAGGAGTTCTCTAACACAAGAATCATAAGAGCCTTGGTATCCACTGGTACTGGAAAGTCATGCATTCTTCCAGGCCCAGTTTTTGAGCCATACAGGTTACCTGGCAGCCGCATAATATTTTGACCCATAGAAGACAGCCCTGGGTCTGCTGGTCTGTTAGCTGATATGACATTATCCTGGGTTAGTACTATTTTAGTTTGCACCACATGCAAGAGTATTGAAGCCCTGGGTGTATGTTAGCAGTATACATACATATGTTTGTATATATATATATATATATATATATATATATATATTATATACATATATATATATATATATATATATATATATATATATATATATATTATATACATATATATATATTATATATATATAAATATATATATATATATATATATATATATATATATATATATATATATATACACACTCTCACACACGCATACACACACACGTACACTTTCCTGCTGTAGCTACTATTTATTTATTTTATTTATTTATTTGCAGCTTTTAGATTTTTATTTCAGAGTTGTTTTTGCCTTTTTATCATGAGTTTGTGCCTGATGACCTCAGAGATCTTTAGTGACATCACATTATGCAATCATTAGACTGCACTTCTTAATTTGCATAACATTACATGCTCATTTGCATGCCACTCTTTTTGCATCTTTTAGCTACTTGCCCTACAGTTCTGCCATGTTCTATGAATCTGTACCTAGTGCATGTTCTGACTTTTGTAGCATCACCACAATGAGTACTATTCAAATTAACTATAAATACCATCTGGAGTCTCAGGCTTCTGTTTCCTTGTCATAAACATCTTATGTCTGTAAAGTTTACTGAGTTTTTTGAAATTAAGAAACTGCAGAAATATTAACTAGCATTATGAAGTGTCTTAAAAGAGTTGCTCAGACCTTTGTTATGATTATACAGAAGCAATATTGTAATAAACTGAGGGATATATTGCCATTATGAAACTATTATATTGGTCAACCTTGTTAGGTGTTATAATTGTATATATGATTATTTGCTGTTATGTTGAGCTTGAACTGTGAGGACAAAGCCATTAATAATAAAATGTATTTCCCCACCTAGCCTTCTTCTCTTTCTACTCTAAATTGTATTTCCATAATACTCCAATTTCTAACAACTTAGCTCCCCCTGGATATTACTCATTATTCAGTGTTATCTTGTGTACATAATGTTGTTGCGTCTTTCGGCTTTTCCCGGTTAGGGGTCGCCACAGCGGAACTTCGGTCTGCTAATGATTGGCAGTAGATTTTTACATGCTGAGTTGCCAGCCCTGACGCACAACCTTCAATGAAGGTACGCCTATCCACGCATGTCTCCACACAGAAGACGCTCTAGCTGAGAATCGAACAGGACAACGTCTTACTTTGAGGCGACAACGCTACTGCAGCACCACCACATTGTAAATAGTTTGCTTTCCCTTTTCTCCCCTCCCTAACATTTGTACTTGTTCTACCATACTGCCATAACAAGACTCAGATTCTATGTTACCATTGAAACACTCATGTCAACATATGACTCACATGCTGAGTAACCAATGTACCACATCATGTATCTGATTTATAATATATCTGTATCTTTGAATCTTAATTTTAATTTGTTGTATCTTAATGTATCTGTATCTTTGAATCTTAACTTTAATTTGTTGTATCTTAATGTTTACTATGTAATGTGGAGCTTTTCTCCCCGGGCCTCCACTGAAAATGGGCTCCTGAGCCCAGTGGACCTCCCCGGTCATCAAACTGAAATAAATAAATAAATAAATAGTGACTAAAAATAGTAATACTATGTGTCAGAAGCATACCTCTCAACCGTCCAGATTTTCACAGAATGTTCAGATTTTTGCCAATATTTTTGGTCTGTCCTCATAAAATTTATGGTTTTCTGTCAAAATTGCTGAGGACTGAAGTCATTAAGCAATAACAGGCATTTGACTTACAGACTTCATATCCATCAGAAAATGCATGCTAACACAAAACCTGTACCAACTTTCTAAATTATTGGAGCAATATTTAAAATCTGTCCCTATTTCCCCCGTTGTTTTGCCTTTGTCTAGATTTAAAAGGTTGGAAGTATGGTCAGGAGGAGAGAACAAGTTAAGGAGGGTGACAAAGATAATCTGAAGGATTCCGCCATGAAAGATCAACTTCTTGAAAGCTGGCACTTCAAAAGAATGAAAAAAAAAATGTTCGAAAATCAAGAGTGCAAAAACTCCCTTTTGTTGTTTTTTGAAGGATAGCAAAACCCTCACACCCCTTAGTGAGGGGGGAAAGCCCCCACATAGTCTGAACTTATATATACCAACTCTGAGGTACCACCAACTTGAGGAACAGAGAAATCTCCCTAAAAATTGAATCAGTGCCAGTGCACAGTTAAAAATCTCACCAGCAATGATGTCTTATGGAGAAAAGTAACTGGCCGGTTGTTTTTTTTTTTTTTTTTTTTTCCTACAAGTTACTGCACCTTGAGGAATTTCTCCTCAAGTTTGTATAGGAAAATCAATCTGAAATGGCAGGTGCATGATAAAACAGTTATAAAGGTACATTTCTGAACTTGAATAAACATATCCCTACAATTGCATAGTTTCCTCAATTCAAAACATGTATAAATTTGGTATTTCATAGCTTTGACTATACATTTCCCTGCATTAAAGCATTTGATAGTTTAGGGTTAAGAAATATAGTGTAGTAACAAAAAGTGGACCATACTGCAGGGAAATGATAACCAAGGACTGGCCTGCCTTGAAAGGAAACTATGTGTGTTTTAGAAGTAACAGGTTTGACTCTTGTACAAGGGCAATTAACTTTTAAAATTAACCAACCATATTTTATAATGTAAACTAACTAATAAAATGAATATCTTGAAACTATATCCTATTATACAATTACTTAGAATGTGGTAAACCGCAAAATGTTCACATTTTTGGCCTCACTGCACACAGTTTTTATTTATGTCAGTGTTGAGGTATGAGGAAAAGTTACACACTTATTGACACTTCTTTCAATAGCAGTTTACCAGCTGTCTGAACCCTTTGAGGGTTTTTTTTGCACATATGTGTCTCTTCACTCCTCAGAAAAGGTCACTGCTTGTCAAGAAGCTTTCATGTACGTCCAGCAATGCAATGTCATTTTTCCTTCTGTTATTACAGCACAGCCTGAAGCTTTACTAATGCACTAGCATACTGATGAATTGAGCACAAAGGCATTCTTCCTGCACACTTTATAAGTTATTCCCCATGTTATGTAGCTGTAAACTACAGTAGATGGGGTATTTCTTTGCTTTCTACTAAATCACATATGAGACCACTTTCTGGCTTGCTTAGCATTATGAATGGATCAACATATGGATATGTTCTTTACTCATTAAGCATTGCAGTCAGGAGTAGTTTGTCAGAAATAAAAGTATGCACTGACAGATACAATAATCAGTATGACAAAATGTAGCTATAAAGGAATATATTCCATTTCTAGATGAGAAACATCCTATTTTGATGCACTTCAACTACTAGATGCCTAGATTTATTAATGTTTAGGTTACATAGACTTTGCTTGCTCTGACTCAGGCTATGGTTGAAAAGACTCCTGGAAGCAGCTTATCTGCTTGTTCATTAAGTAAATAAATACATAAAATAATAAAAACAATTCAATTATATAGTACAATACATATCATAATCAAGAAAAGAGTTGTACAAAAATTTCACCTATAACAAATAAGAAAAGTATTACTAGAATGCATATATGCCTACAGTATATTTTCCATTTCTTAAAAACTTGAATAAAATAATTACGTATGCCCTGCTTGGGTGAAAAAGAATTTGTTTTGACACATTTATGACCCAGACTATTTTTATCTGCTGAGAAGAGAGAGTCATGTCCTTGTGAAACAGCACGCAAAATAATATATCATAGTTTCTGGGGTGATCAGGAATAATATTTGGAAAGATGTGCTGCATCAGGTAGAAAATAAACATGCTTTTCTAATGAATACAAGACAGTCTTTATTTATTCATTCATTTATTCCTTTTTTGAATTTGAATATATAATGTGTCTGTGCTACATTATACACGCTCACAACCACAGACATAGCAACATACTGGGTATTTCAGATATCAGAAACACAAAAGTTGATATGCTGTGTATTTTACACTTTGCAGTAAAGGGCTGATAAGTTCGCATCAACACAGGGAAGAAATAGTAGAAGGACATGTAAAGTGAATGGAATTAACAGGTTAAGTGATGCTTAAAAACAAGGTTTGAGCACACAAATAAACAGATGTCTGCCTCACATAGGTAGGGATATGTAACCAAGAGTGCAGACCCTTGGGAGAACCCCAGTAAGAAGAAACTAACTAAAATCTATGTTTTTATGATTTTTCATTATTTTAACTCATTTATTTTGGAGGTTTATGCTGTGTGGGTAAGCAAAGTTCTGGTTTGTTCTTTTTTTAGAGTGACCGATTTTTTATTTTTTTTAGTTTTCTGATCATAAATGTATAGCTTGTGAATTGTAGAAGTGGATGCTGATGATGCAGAACATAGTTACCTTTGATGTAGTCTGTCATTGTGTGATTAACTGTAGGAGGGTCGACTTTTGTGTAAGCTAACATTTGCTATTTACGTCTAAATATACATATGCATATGTATAAACTGGGCAAAAATGGACAAGAATATTGATCAATCAAAATCAGATTTCTGATTAACAAATTTGTTCTGCTGAATAGAATAGAATCAATGCAGGCTACCAAGATCTCAGGTTTAGTCACAGATGTTTTCTCTATCGCAGGCTTCAAAATTCAACAAGGAGGCTGAGTAGTCAGATGTCTATAACCTCATGGATATATGTAAGACTAGGATTGCCCAACTGGTGACTTAATGCAAAGGTATACATGCTAAGTCACTTATTATTGACTCAACATCAACAACCTACAGTTTGGACAATAATGGAAATAATAATGTTTAATCCATACCCTCCCTGGTTTATTACTTGTTACAGAGCTACCATTCCATGCATTTAAAAGAGTGACGTGTTTGGAGCTGACCCACAGAGCGCTGGAATGACTATACAAGGTGATACCACTCTCTAAAGTTTAAAAAACAAATACCCCAGAATGAGGCATGGGAGAATTCCAACTGCGGCATGAGCATGAGTTGTAAGAGGAATATTAGGGGTAAGAGCCATCCTGCAGCTTTTGGGTGTGGGGTATGTTTTCCCATCATTTCAGCATCTTCAGAACAGGGGGACTTACTACCTAGTGTAGTTTGTAGTACTTAAAATTAAACTATGCCTTTATGAGGGTGATACTTCAGCCATTCAAGATAGCTCAGTATAGAGGCTTCCTCTCTGAGACATAGAAAAACAGGAAACCATTAAAGACTCTTAAGATGTACAGAGCTACCATGATTCTGTAGATTAAAAAAAAAACTACAGAGCAATGAAAGAGGTTGCAAAAAGTTTTACATACATGTAGGAGAGAAGAAACTGGCAAGTATATTCAAAAATTTAAATCAGACATGAACTTTTATGAGAAAAATGTGCTCTTCTATTCTCAAAGTATTGGGTTCGCCAAGGGTGTCCACATGGATTTCAGTTAGAGGTCTTATGTCCTAAATGTGGAGATAAAAAGGGTAGACTTAGTGCATAACTTTTGAGTTTGTTCAATAGTCAAATGCTTTTGCTGACATTTGTCAGAGATAATTAATATATATTTCCCTATTAATTTACCCTTTTCTCCACAGATTTCCTTTATACTTAGCCATGTTTTCTTGACTCAGTTGCATTCATCCATTTGTCTATAGCTATTACAAAGTTCGAGAGTGATAAGGTCTTACAGTGCATATCTTTAGAAAGAGCCATACTTGCTTTACAATGATGGCTTGTGTGACTCGTAAATGGTTTGTGTGACTGTAGAGCTTTTCTCCCCAGGCCTCTGCTGAAAATGGGCACAAGCTCAGTCAGACTATCCTGGTCAACAAATATCAAATGAAGAAATAATTAATTAATTAAAACAAGGAGGCAGAACTTCTTTTTTTAAATAGAGGAGAAGCTTAAAGAAGTTAATAAGCTAAACAATTTTCATTTCTCACATGATGTAGATTTTGGAAAATTTGAATAATTTTGTTTTGAATATAATTAGTTAGTGTTTGCTTTTATTTATATTTTATATATACGTGTGTGTGTGTGTGTGTGTGTGTGTGTGTGTGTGTATATTAATATATATATATATATATATATATATATATATATATATATATATATAGAGAGAGAGAGAGAGAGAGAGAGTTTTACAGAGATATTAATTGTTATCCGATGCTAAACTTATCTGAGTGGTGATTTGTTTTCTATCAGAAACAAGGACAGTTGTCTTTAAAAAAATCCAATAAACTGCCTCTGAGTTGAAAAGTAATTTAACAGGGAAAAGCATAGAAATACACAAACAAGTGGGAGTCTATAAAAAAGGGACAACAATAAACACCAGAAACATGCAAAAGAACACCAGAAACAGAAAAATAGAAATAAAACATAAATCGAGATTGTGACACAGACACACTTTCAAGTAATAAAAGTACTAAAATCTCAGACTAAAGTATTTTACTAGACATGCACGTGCGCACACACACACACACACACACACACACACACACACACGCACACATATACACCCAAACACACACACACACGCACACACACACACACACACACACACACACACACACACACACACACACACACACACACACACATATACACACACACACACACACACACACACACACACACACACACACACACACACACACACACACACACACACACTCATTCAGTAGAAAGATTCTGTTAGGCACTAGATGACCTAGGAGGCAAATGTGAAGTAACAGTACACAAAAGTAAAACAAAGCATGAATACTAATCTTTATTAAATTAAAAACAAATCCCATAAAATCCCAACCAAATAAATGCAACAATCATGTCGGTTCAAGATGGCCGCCGAGCATTGAACACACACTTTCTGCTGCTCCTGTATCAACCAAATCTATCCGCTCAAAAAAAACCTGCATCTGGCACCAAATTGAACAGGAAAGGAGTATTTCTTCTAAACCACACTTCATGGAAGAGACCTACAGCAACATTTTGGTCTAAAAAGTTAAATTTTGTCATTTTTCTGCAAGGGCTTACCTCTAGTGACTAGCTTAAGGCCGCAACTGCATGGTGGCATCATTTTCTCTGAAGGACTGGGTTCTGAGTTCTAAATTACAAAAGTTAAAGGATAATTCTTTAAGTCACTCCCTTGTGGCCTAAACCTACACTTTAACTCACCCAGTGATGGCTAATCAACAAGAATCCATGGATGCTATAACTTCTAAAATCAAACTATCTTATCTAATGTCACCTGAAAAGGATGTAACAGCTAAGAGGCAGAGAATAAATAAATCAACACAGGATTCAAATAAAGGAGCTGCTAAATCTAAAGATGAGACTGTTTTTTCAATAGATTACCTTAAAACAGCATTACAGCCCTTGCATGAAGATTTCAAATTATTATCAGACAAATTAAATTCATTTGGTTCTAATCTAGACCAAATTACATCCAGAATTAATCTTATTGACAAGAAAACTGAGGAGAATTCAAAGAAAATACAAGATTTACAAACCAAGGTAAATACAAATGACAAAATTATTAGTGACTTACAGCAAAAAATAATAGACTTAGAAGCACGCAGTAGGAGAAACAACATTCTAATACGTGGCATTCCAGAAAAGTTTGACCAAGTACAACTACCAGTCATACTAACTGAGATTTTTGAACACATTACTGAAAATAAAATCTTAGCTAAAAAAATCATTATTGAAAGAGCTCATAGAGCATTATGAAGATTGGAAGAAACGTAAACGGAAGATCTAGCCACGATTACACTCTAGGAAGAACTCTCGAACTCCAAGTAGAATCCAAAAAATGTTTAATAGTTCAACAATATATAAAAATGGATAAGCGCTTTCGCGTAGTAGTGTAGCATTATGAAGATCACAAGATGAGGGTGTTCCTAGGCAGATTTATGCAAGGCTACTAAATGCTGCACATGTTACCACACTCCTCATGGCTGCAAAAAAGAAATGTAACATTTAATGGAGAGGTCACAGGATTACAATAGCACAGGATTTACCCCAGCCCATTAAGGCTCAAAGACAAGCTCTAGCTCCTTTTTGTGCTTTGTTAATCAAAAAAAAATGACGCTTCCAGATTAAATATCCAGCCATCCTCTCCTTCAGCTATGGGAATCAGAAGTTCCTAATACACTCTGCAGATGAAGCAAAAAAAGTTTTTATGCAAGCTTTCAAGAACTACCTGCTTAACTAGCTATACTGTTAAAGCTAGTAAAATAATATAATCAAGATAATACAGTATGTGCTTAAAAGCTATGCATTACTGTTAAGACTAACAAATAGCATAACCAAGATGAATACACCTACAAAAACCTATCTCTGCTGGCTTTCTAAAACTGCTAACTGATTCTAACTTACCCTGTCATCTTCCTAGCTTATTTTACCATCATCTGGATGTCCTGGCTTTTTTTTTTATTTTTATTTTCCTTTCTAGCTCTTCAGCAATATGTTGGCCCATTTGTATCAGTGCACGAGGCTCCCTGTGGCCTGTTGAGGCCTTATTTAGAGCTCCACAAGGGTTCCCTAAGCTCCCTGGGCCGTTTCAACATTCCATTACTTACCCTGTCATCTTCCTAGCTTATTTTTACCATCATCTGGATGTCCTGGCTTTTTTTTTTTATTTTATTTTCCTTTCTAGCTCTTCAGCAATATGTTGGCCCGTTTGTATCAGTGCACGAGGCTCCCTGTGGCCTGTTGATGTCTTATTTAGAGCTCCTCAAGGGTTTCCTAAGCTCCCTGGGCCGTTTCAACATTCCATTACCCAGAATGCAACAGGAACATCAGCCGATTACATCACGAGGTCGGAGGCCGCAACAGAAGAAGAAAAAGCAGTGCATTTCTGGGAATGCTAATATCATGAATTAGAGCTTAGGGGAGAAGAAATGGATCTAAAACAACACTTTCTGGACACTTCAGGATGGGGGTAATTTAAATGGACTATAAAGAACTATGGTCAGGGTACTTCAGCAGCCTAATCTTATGTTTAAGTAATGAATTTACTACAATATAGGGTTTTTTTTAGCAATACAAATACATCACTTTGTCAGAAGTCTTTCATATCAAAATGTATAGTAGCTGCCATCTGCTGGTCATGTTGCAAAACTACAATGCCATACTTCAGACATGCTTTTCTGTGCCTTTCAGTTTTCAAAAACAATATTTTATGTGTTCACATTTAGTTTTCTATTTAGTATTTAGGTGTGTGTTTAGGTGCTCATTGTGAAAGCGTTTGTGATACAAACTCAGACTTTGTGAGCAAAATAAAAAGCCTCTGCAATTGTCAAAAGTTATTTAAAGACAGCTAAAGACAATTGCCTGTTTAGTAATCCATTAGTCTGCTTCACAGCTGTGCTACCTTTACTGAAAATATGTCTTCAAGTTTGAAATTTATCTGTTGTTGCATGGTAACACAAATTAGCATTTTGACTACTTTCACCATGATTCAATCACGATTCATGAATTATGATGTTTTAATTCTATACTGAAAGTGCAAGCTATGGATGGCTTGTTCTTTCTCTCAATGAAGGTGGATCTACAGAGCTAGTGAGCTTGATATGCTGTATGCTTGTGCTTGGTTTAATTAGCCGGCTTGCTAAAACTTGCTTTCTTGCTAAAAAGGCTGGCTAAACTGTGTTTTTTATTGGTTAGTGATGATATGTGAGTTATGTAGTTTATTGTGAACTGCATTTAGTGAAAATCCAATTATCTGCTTAGGTTGTCAATTAATGCTCTTGTTTCTGTCTTTCCTTCTTTAATCCTATTGTTATATAATTGTGTGTGTAATACATATTTAGTAAACCCAGCTAGATATCTAGATAGGTAAAAAATGTATTTACATTACTCAGAGCTATTCTGTTTGTTGACATATATATTTAACCTGTAAATTTTTCTTGTTATAATTGCCCCCTTCATTAACCTCGCTTTAGAGCAGTATGCTCAGTTAGAGCTTATCTAAGTTGACTGTCCCTTCTCCAGACAGGAGACCAAAATATAGTATTAGGTTATGATGGTACTTACTGCTATGCCAGTTATAGATAGAACCTGTGTTACTATCTGCTGTAATGGTTATTAATAGCTCTGGTTATAAATTGTGTTGGTTTCAATTGCTTAATAACTTTTATTGTCTATATTACTCCAACCTCACTTGCCTATTTGCATGGAAATTTTCGAAGTCAATAATCTAAAAAAAAAATACTGTATGTATTATGTTCTTATGGTGGTATTGTTTTATCTCCTTTAACTCCTAACTCGAATGTCACTTTGCCTTTAACCGTCCATTCTATGTACATATGTTTTTCAATATTCCTTAACATTTTTGGGAGTGGCATGATGGTGTAGTTGTCCAGTGTTTGTTGGTGCTTGGACTATTGATGTTAGTTTATATGTCTCCCTGCTCTGTTCTTGTATTATTCTTCATAAGGGAAAATATTTAAAAAACAGATCACTTGTATCTATCTAAAACCTTTTCAAAAGTGACTCAGGGAGACAGGTGGTTAGGCACGGGGTTTATGGTAAGGAGCATGGATGCCAGAATATGATTTACTGCCACATTACACTTTCTGTCATATATAAAAAATGTGTTTATTAATTGCATCGTCCCTGGTAGGGCTTTTTTCTTAGTTTATCCTAGCATATATCTACGTTTTGAATCTAATTATGATGATTAGTGTGAATTCCTGGAATGTAAATGGGCTTCAAGAAATCAATAAAAAGAAACTAGTTATGCACCTGATTTTTCAGGATAAATCCAACATTGTCTTTTTACAGGAGACCCATATGACAAATGTTCAATGGGATAATATTAAAAAAAGAAATTGGATTAAACTTGTGATATCAGCAGGGAATAGTCTTGCATCAAAAGGCACTGTAATAATAATTAAAAAATCCTTTCCTGGTGAAGTGCTAAATACTAAATTTGACCTGAATGGTAGATGGTGTTTATTTTCCTGCTCATACCCTCAGGTAAAATTCCCTTTACTTTTCTTAAACCTATACAGCCCTTGTACAAACCAGCACTTATTCTTCTATGAAATACATAATCTACTACTTCAATTTCCTAATCAGCTTTTCATTATTGGTGGTGAATGGAATGTACTCATGGACCCCTTGAATGATAGTTCAAATAAAAACAGGAAACAGCCCTCGCAAGTAACTGCATCTATTCAGGATTTGATAAATAGCTTCAACTTAGTTGACTCTTTTTTAATATTTGACCATGACAGAGAGCTAAATAAGTTCACGTTTTATTCGGCTTTGCATAAAGTCTGGTCCAGAATTAATTATTTTTGGTCTCTGATATCTTTTCAAACAAAATTACAAACTTTGCCCTTGAGGCTAGATATATATCCGACCACTCGAATGTCTCATTTTGTATTAATCCCACTCACCACCTGAATCACAATGGTAGTAGTCCCACTTGGTCACTAAACAGTAACATTCTTAAAAAAGAAGATGTTCTGCAGGAAATTTGATTCAGAATCTTGTTTATTCACCATCCCCTTAGATATCCAATGGGCTACGGCCAAAGCGGTCATCAGAGGAATACTCATACAAAAATCATCTTATTATAAAAAAAAAGAGAAATTGTACATCAATAACCTCAACAATGAGCAAAAGATGACTGATGCGCAACTACAAAAGGATTTTTCTCCTGAACTGGAAAAGAAATTACATGTGATACAAAAAAAAAATTTACTCATTTCACTTACAAAATCAATCCTTGGTAGAACTCAAACTCCTTCACAGATATTCAGAATGGGCCCAAACCCCCTCCAGAACACTAGCTGGACTCATAAACATCAAAGAGGGACCAAACTATATCAATGAAATAAAATACAAAGGGAAAAACTTATACAGTAAGGAAGATATTGTTAACTCTTTTGTAAATATCTTCACTGAAATCTATAATCCCCAAAACCAGACCCCAAATGAAATGCACAAAAAATTCCTAAATGAGCTATCTGTTCCAAAAAATATCCTTTGCGCAAAACACCCTTCTGAACAGCCCCATAACACTGAATGAAATAATGCTAGCTATTAAAAAGCTTAAACCAAATAAGGCGCCAGGTCCTGATGTCTTTACCTTTACAGGAGAATTTTATAAAACTTTTAGTTGTCACCTTTCTAAAACTCTCTTTGCTATGTATAATTATATCATCTTGAAAGGGATTACTGATAAGTATATGAACAATTCGAAAACAATATTCATCCCAAAACCAAACTCTGACAAGTCCAACCCTCTCTGCTATAGGCCCATCACCCTTATTAACATTGACATCAAAATCTTATCTACCATTTTTGCTAACAGAATTCGGAAATTTATAGCTACAGTCATTTCTCCTGAACAGTTGGGATTTATGAAACAGAGGCAGCTGTGTGACAATACTCTTACCTTAAACACATTAATGTTGTTTCTAAAAAGTGATAACCACCCGCGTTATGCACTCACCCTAGATGCTACCAAAGCCTTTGATAAAGTTGATCTAAACTTCCTTTACCTAACCATGAAATTCTTTAACTTTCCTGATCTGATTATCAACACTATTAAGATGCTTTATAACAATGCCTCTACTTCCCTGTATATAAATAAAACTTTATCATGCCCTATTAAAATTACTAATGGCACTAGGCAGGGTTGCCCACTCTCACCTTATCTTTTTAATTTATATCTGGAACCTTTCCTTCTCTGGGTTAAACAAAAGACTTATCACCATATCCCAAAAGTCTTCAACATTGATATAAATGATTCTGCATTTGCAGATGACCTAAACATCTATTTTGAGCTACTTGAAAAACTGAAAACTGGTAAAAAATAATAAATAACGACTCGCCACGAATACACCAAAAAGGTTTAATGGACATCCACAGACTTAGCGCTTTCACCCGTCCAAATACGGGTTTCATCAGAGTTTAGTCAATTAAAAAACAGCTGATTTTTATACTCTTATCAATTAAATTTCATTCAAATCAAATCAAAGCAGCCAATTAATTTAAAACTCTAATTAATCTAATTATACAAAAAGTCAATAGTAATACTACAGACAATTATAAAAAACATATAACACAAAAATAATAAACAATACAATACTATATATAACTACCTATGTACACACTAAAAATAACTATTATGCAGTTCATATTATTAAAAATTCTTATTAAAAATTCCTAAAAATAATATTTATAGTCAATTAAAATAAATTCAAATAGTATATATGTTGTAAATGTTAATATAAATATTATATATAAAATAGATTGTATATATATATATATATATATATATATATATATATATATATATATATATATATATATATAAATTTATATTACAACTAGAATAACTATTTATAGTAAAATATTGTATGTAAATAATGTATGATTTCTTTTTAACTGATTTCTTATTAAATACTATATGAATTCATTTTTAAATAACTTGCTATCGAAATATTTTCATTAATACCTGGCTTACTACACGCATTTAATCTAAGTTGCCATAGACACTCTTTGTACTCAAGTAAGGCATTAACATCACCTTCTTTATCCATATTTTGAGGAATTCTGTCTATGACAAAAAACAAATTGTTTTTTAAATCCTGACAATCTATACTATGCATATACAGAGAGTTAGTTTCTTTCTTGTTTTTAATATCTCTGATGTGCTCACCTATCCTTTCCTTTAACTTTCTTATGGTCTTTCCATTATAAAAAGCTTGACAGGATAAACAGGTTGCCACATAAATAACTAACTTGGTGTTACAATTTGCATGTCCTGGGCATCTAATAGTTCTTTTGTATCCTTTTATTGCTACATATGTACCATCCATAATATACCTACACCATCTACAGAATCCGCACTTTTTCATTTTTGACTCTCTAAGCGAGACTTCACTTTCGAAATAATTTTTTAAGTTTTTACCTCTACTAAAAACTATGGTAGGAGAACAACCTAAATCCTGTAAAATCTCGGTTTGATTCACAAACACCTTATCCCATACATCTCTAATATTACTTGCAAAAATAGGTGTATAATTACTGTATGGCAATATCATTGCTTTTGATTTGTTAATGTTGTCACTACCTTTAATGTTTTGATTACCTAAGCCATATTTTAAAATAGGCTTATAATCCAAATACCTCTTAATGGTTATCTCTTTCCTAATGTTCAACAGCAATTCATTAGGACAATCTCTCTCAACAAACATGTTGTGCAAATTATCTATTTTGTTGTTAAACTTCTCATCATCACTTATCATTCTCGAGGGTCTAACCATTTGTCCCTTAACTAGATTTCTTTTTTGGAAAGAAGGATGACAACTTTTGTAATGCAAGTACGAGTTTGAAAAGGTCGATTTTCTGTAAATATTTGACTCCAATCGGTCATCTTGCTTATATAATTTTATATCCAAATATTCACATGAATCTGCACTAATTTGAAAAGTAAATTTAAGAAAGGATGTTGTACTGTTCAAATATCCCATAAATTCATTAAATTCATTAATACTACCTTTCCAAAAAAGCAGGATGTCGTCCAAGAACCTTAAATATAGATCAATGCTTGACCAATATTTGCTTGTGAAAACGTGCTCTTTTTCCCACGTTGTTAAAACTAAATTAGCATATATGGTGGCACATCTTGCCCCCATAGCTACTCCAGAGCATTGTTTATAATGCTCACCACCATGTTTAAAAAAATTATTTTCCAGCACCATTTCCATTAACTTGGCTAAGGTCTTAACCTTGGACGTATCCATCCCCCCATAATAAACCAAACTCCTTTCAAACAAATCAAGTCCTTCTTTTAAGGGAATAATCGAAAATAAGTTGACAACATCAATAGTTATTAAGTAAACCTCATTTAGATTAACTGTATTATACTCTTTAAGAGTTGCCAAACAGTGCCATGAATCTTTAAGAATGTGTTCAATATTATTTGTCACCTTATTACAAGTTATGTCAATGTAATGTGCAATAGCTTCTAATTTGGAACGCTTTGCTGCAACAATCGGTCTAAAGGGAGGGTTAGTGACACTCTTGTGTATTTTAGGTATTCCAAATATGCTTGGTGTAACAGGAAAATCAACTAACATATATTCATACTCAGATTGTAAAATGTCACCGTCCATCAGTAACTCATATAACTGCCAGTCAATCTTAGCATATGCTTTAATAATATCATATTTGGAAACCATTGTCTATGTATTTTCATCACCAAGCATGTCACTAATTTTGTTAATGTAATCCACGGTGTTCATAATAACAACACCTCCCCCTTTATCAGGTTTCATCACCCTATAATCATTGCTTGCTGTTAATTCTTTTAAACAAAACCTTTCGGCTTCAGTAAGGTTATCATTTGAAACCTGTATTTCTTTCCAAGCTTTTCTCAATTGTAATTCACAAAACATTTCAAAAAGGTGAATAATTTGGTTGTTTGGTGGAATAAAAGTACTACTTCTTTTCAACGTAAGTCCCCTATCATAGTTAAATGAGTTGGATTTACCTTTAAAATACATTTGCAAATTCAGTAATCTCACATATGCTTTTAAATTTAATAAAATTAGTCCAAAGTCAGGTTTGAAACTTGGAACAAATTTAAATCCTTTTTTAAAAAGTGAAATATGTTCATTGTCCAACTTTTTCTCTGTAAAATTGTATACTGAAAAACTTCCTTTTCTAATAATTTCACAATTTAAATAATCTATTGCTGCTATGTGTGTTTCATTGTTTTCTTGAACAATGTTTGTTAAATTAACACTTGAATTTTCTATATAGCTAGCTCCAAATAGAGACACATCATCATCAAAAAAATTCTTAAACAATAATTCATCTGTGTACATATTAGAATCATGATATTCAGTAGTAATTTGACCAAAATTTGTTAAATTACATATCACAGGTCTACTGTTTGAATCATTATCTAATATGTGCATTTTATTTGTTAATATTGATGCTGTGTTTGTCTGAATCTGCCATTCCTGTTGTTTGTCTGACGGTAATAATTCTGATGCGGACCCTGATAACGCCCTTTTAGGCGTTCTGATCTTCATACACCCTGTTCCTCTAAAAAAGGCTCATCAAAATTATCATATTCAAGATTGTCATTATTATGCATGTCACCATTGTCATTAGCTGTAACTACATCTCTGTATCCTGTGTTAAAATTTGAACTAGGTACATTACTTTTCACAGCACTCACACAACGCTTGTAATCATTAAAGTAGGCGTATGCCCGATTATTAGAGTAATCGTTAGTATCTCTCAGTAACTTTTCATTTTTGTTGTCAAGGCCCTTACTGACATATTTATTAACTTCTACTAAAATGTTATCAAACTTAAACTTATTATTTTCAAATAGCAAGTCATTTCTAATACTATTATCTAATACTGTTAAAGTTTCACTCAAATGCGCTAACTTTGCGTTGTTGTTTTTAATAATAAGTCGAATCAAATGTTTACCAGTGTCATCAAATAGTTTAATAAGTTCTTCAAAAATGTCACTATTTTTCTCAAAACCAAATGGTACCTTGAATATTCTGAGCCCACTTTAATGATTACAAGCGTTGTGTGAGTGCTGTGAAAAGTAATGTACCTAGTTCAAATTTTAACACAGGATACAGAGATGTAGTTACAGCTAATGATAATGGTGACATGCATAATAATGACAATCTTGAATATGATAATTTTGATGAGCCTTTTTTAGAGGAACAGGGTGTACGCAGATCAGAACGCCTAAAAGGGCGTTATCAGGGTCCGCATCAGAATTATTACCGTCAGACAAACAACAGGAATGGCAGATTCAGACAAACACAGCATCAATATTAACAAATAAAATGCACATATTAGATAATGATTCAAACAGTAGACCTGTGATATGTAATTTAACAAATTTTGGTCAAATTACTACTGAATATCATGATTCTAATATGTACACAGATGAATTATTGTTTAAGAATTTTTTTGATGATGATGTGTCTCTATTTGGAGCTAGCTATATAGAAAATTCAAGTGTTAATTTAACAAACATTGTTCAAGAAAACAATGAAACACACATAGCAGCAATAGATTATTTAAATTGTGAAATTATTAGAAAAGGAAGTTTTTCAGTATACAATTTTACAGAGAAAAAGTTGGACAATGAATATATTTCACTTTTTAAAAAAGGATTTAAATTTGTTCCAAGTTTCAAACCTGACTTTGGACTAATTTTATTAAATTTAAAAGCATATGTGAGATTACTGAATTTGCAAATGTATTTTAAAGGTAAATCCAACTCATTTAACTATGATAGGGGACTTACGTTGAAAAGAAGTAGTACTTTTATTCCACCAAACAATCAGATTATTCACCTTTTTGAAATGTTTTGTGAATTACAATTGAGAAAAGCTTGGAAAGAAACACAGGTTTCAAATGATAGCCTTACTGAAGCCGAAAGGTTTTGTTTAAAAGAATTAACAGCAAGCAATGATTATAGGGTGATGAAACCTGATAAAGGGGGAGGTGTTGTTATTATGAACACCGTGGATTACATTAACAAAATTAGTGACATGCTTGGTGATGAAAATACATACACAATGGTTTCCAAATATGATATTATTAAAGCATATGCTAAGATTGACTGGCAGTTATATGAGTTACTGATGGACGGTGACATTTTACAATCTGAGTATGAATATATGTTAGTTGATTTTCCTGTTATACCAAGCATATTTGGAATACCTAAAATACACAAGAGTGTCACTAACCCTCCCTTTAGACCGATTGTTGCAGCAAAGCGTTCCAAATTAGAAGCTATTGCACATTACATTGACATAACTTGTAATAAGGTGACAAATAATATTGAACACATTCTTAAAGATTCATGGCACTGTTTGGCAACTCTTAAAGTGTATAATACAGTTAATCTAAATGAGGTTTACTTAATAACTATTGATGTTGTCAACTTATTTTTGATTATTCCCTTAAAAGAAGGACTTGATTTGTTTGAAAGGAGTTTGGTTTATTATGGGGGGATGGATACGTCCAAGGTTAAGACCTTAGCCAAGTTAATGGAAATGGTGCTGGAAAATATTTTTTTTAAACATGGTGGTGAGCATTATAAACAATGCTCTAGAGTAGCTATGGGGGCAAGATGTGCCCCCATATATGCTAACTTAGTTTTAGCAATGTGGGAAAAAGAGCACGTTTTCACAAGCAAATATTGGTCAAGCATTGATCTATATTTAAGGTTCTTGGACGACATCCTGCTTTTTTGGAAAGGTAGTATTAATGAATTTATGGGATATTTGAACAGTACAACATCCTTTCTTAAATTTACTTTTCAAATTAGTACAGATTCTTGTGAATATTTGGATATAAAATTATATAAGCAAGATGACCGTTTGGAGTCAAATATTTACAGAAAATCGACCTTTTCAAACTCGTACTTGCATTACAAAAGTTGTCATCCTTCTTTCCAAAAAAGAAATCTAGTTAAGGGACAAATGGTTAGACTCTCGAGAATGATAAGTGATGATGAGAAGTTTAACAACAAAATAGATAATTTGCACAACATGTTTGTTGAGAGAGATTATCCTAATGAATTGCTGTTGAACATTAGAAAAGAGATAACCATTAAGAGGTATTTAGATTATAAGCCTATTTTAAAATATGGCTTAGGTAAACAAAACATTAAAGGTAGTGACAACATTAACAAATCAAAAGCAATGATATTGCCATACAGTAATTATACACCTAATTTTGCAAGTAATATTAGAGATGTATGGGATAAGGTGTTTGTGAATCAAACCGAGATTTTACAGGATTTAGGTTGTTCTCCTACCATAGTTTTTAGTAGAGGTAAAAACTTAAAAAATAATTTCAAAAGTGAAGTCTCGTTTAGAGAGTCAAAAATGAAAAAGTGTGGATTCTGTAGATGGTGTAGGTATATTATGGATGGTACATATGAAGCAATAAAAGGATACAAAAGAACTATTAGATGCCCAGGACATGCAAATTGTAACACCAAGTTAGTTATTTATGTGGCAACCTGTTTATCCTGTCAAGCTTTTTATATTGGAAAGACCATAAGAAAGTTAAAGGAAAGGATAGGTGAGCACATCAGAGATATTAAAAACAAGAAAGAAACTAACTCTCTGTATATGCATAGTATAGATTGTCAGGATTTTAAAAAAAAATTGTTTTTTGTCATAGACAGGATTCCTCAAAATATGGATAAAGAAGGTGATGTTAATGCCTTACTTGAGTACAAAGAGTATCTATGGCAACTTAGATTAAATGTGTGTAGTAAGCCAGGTATTAACGAAAATATTTCGAAAGCAAGTTATTTAAAAATGAATTCATATAGTATTTAATAAGAAATCAGTTAAAAAGAAATCATACATTATTTACATACAATAATTTATTATAAATAGTTATTCTAGTTGTAATATAAATTTATATATATATATATGGTTCTACCTGACATAGTCGAAACCACACAACACCGACAACCACATCACGACACCCCACACATGACACAGTCCAAAAACCTAAACCCACACATAACGACAAGACTAAAAACCCCGGGACACACACACACCAAAACCCCATACACTGCCCACACCACAATACAATAATTAAAAAAAAACACAACACATCCCCACAACACACCACACACACACAACACAAACACAACACAAGCCCTTACAAGCCCACACTAAACCCTACCTACCTTAGTCTTACCCCACTATTTGCTACCTCTACTCTCCTAACCTAACTACCCGGCCCTGCCCCCCCCTACACTACTTCTCTTAGCCCCCCCCTACCTATTTAACCCTACCCTTATCGCTAACCCCTAACTCTACTCCCCCAACCTAACTCACTTAACCCTAACCCCTAACCCTAACCTAACTCACTTAACCCACCACCCCTCCCTAACCTAACCCCCTACCACCCCTATATCCCCCCCGCCCCTAACCCACACTAACTTACCCCACCCCTGACCCGCACCCGTCGTCCGTCCACTCATACCCACCTCATACAACGCCCCCCATGTATGCATCCGCATACTCGGTCGTGTTGTCATCCGTCGTCGCGGGTGCATTGTTTTATGTCGTCATCATCCTTCGTATCTTCTTTCTGATCTTTCTTGTTCCCCGAATTCTAGCTCGGGTCTTCTCTGTGGTCTACTTGAGCCCTCAGGTAGAACCATATATATATATATATATATATATATATATATATATATATATACAAACTATTTTATATATAATATTTATATTAATATTTACAACATATATACTATTTGAATTTATTATAATTGACTATAAATATTATTTTTAGGAATTTTTAATAAGAATTTTTAATAATATGAACTGCATAATAGTTATTTTTAGTGTGTACATAGGTAGTTATATATAGTATTGTATTGTTTATTATTTTTGTGTTATATGTTTTTTATAGTATTACTATTGACTTTTTGTATAATTAGATTAATTAGAGTTTTAAATTAATTGGCTGCTTTGATTTGATTTGAATGAAATTTAATTGACAAGAGTATAAAAATCAGCTGTTTTTTTAATTGACTAAACTCTGATGAAACCCGTATTTGGACGGGTGAAAGCGCTAAGTCTGTGGATGTCCATTAAACCTTTTTGGCGTATTTGTGGCGAGTCATTATTTATTATTTTTTATCTATTTTGAGCTTCCCAACACCGATCTTCATAAAATTCGAAATTCTATTGATCTTTTTGCTGAGGCTGCTAATTATAAATTAAACCCTGCTAAATCATCTATTTTTCCATTAAACCCTGCAAACCATTTAGAATATTACTTCCCCCTATCTGACATTCCTCTCAAATATATAATTAAATACCTAGGAATAAATTTCACACACCCTCATCAAGATCTAATAAAAGCAAGCCTATATAGAGTCTGGGACCATATAAATAATGATCTAACTAGATGGAAAAACATCAATCTTTCTTTGCTATCAAAATCTGCTATCATTAAAATGAATATTTTGCCTAGAATCCTTTTTCATCTTAACTCCATCTTCTTAAACGTTCCAAAAATTTTTTTCAGAAAAATGGAAGCCACAATCTCAAAGTTTTTATGGTTCCCTAAACCAACTAGAATATCATACAGGAATCTAATTACCCCCAAAGAACAAAGGTGGTCTAAGTCTCCCAGATTTTAATTTATATTACAACATCATTAATGCTAGCCATCTAATTCAAATAGCCTGCTATGACCCCTCTGCTGAAACTTGGTACCCAACCTGGATCAAAATCTGGTGCAACTATATATATTCGTTAAAACTCAATCCATATGCTGTCCCTTTTCTTGCACCTGATGGTGACTACAAGTTCAAGATCTTGCCTACACTAAAGAACAAAATTTGCATCTTTCAAACTCTGATGACCTCCTTAAATTTACACAATACTATTCCCATTCTCCAACCTATTCACCTAAACCCTAACTTAAAAATCAATAATAAAATGATCGATCTAACAAACTTCCCTATTGTTAAGAAAGCCATAGTTTGGCACTTCTATAACTCTAAAAATGTTGCTGAGGTCAAAGCTTTATTTGGTGCTCCTAACAAATATGATCCTATCTTAAGGCAAATTAGCTCACTCATAAAACAAAAATTATCTTACTATAGAGTGAAGGAGCAAGACATTACAGTATCACAATCTATCATTAAATCACTCTCTGTATGGAACAAAATGATTTCGAACACCTATAAACTTGTGCCAAGCATTAAGTATAATCATTCACTTCTATTTTCCAAATATTGGGACGGTATACAAGGAGAAAATTCTATGGAGCCTAAGTGCGAAGCAATCAATAATACCCTGAATTTAACCCCCTTCAAAAACCTAATTTACACTCAGCTTACGATAAATAACAATTCCTACTATACCCCAGCAGTCTTACTGAAATTCGGATACAGTAAAAAACCTAACCTGTCCATTCTGTTCCCTCCCACACTTAGATATACTTCACATCTTTTGGATCTGTACGAATATTTACAAACTTTGGTGTTCTCTCAGAACTCAGTTGGAAAAAATGGGATACGAAAAAAACACATTCTCTTGGCAAACTATGATTTTAAATATTATTCCTAAATCTCTTAAGGGTATCCATCGCCACATCTGTGTTACAGCCTGCGCCCTTCTCAAATATTTTATAGCCAAGAACTGGGTCAATCCCTCAACAATAGCTTGGGAAAACTTTACATCAATGGCAATCAAATATATATCTGCACATAAGTTATGCAATAATAACAAAAACAAAAAAGAATATTTTCAGAATTACTGGTGTAGACTAAATAATCTTCCAAAATGTGGGTCTCTAACACTACATTCCAGGAAAACCTCGATCAGTATCATTTCTGGCCCTGTAACCATTAGACATTGTTACCATCACATGGTAACTTTTGATTTTACAAAATATTTTGTTATATCATTTTGTTATCCTCTGGCATCCATGATGTAAATAGGTTGTAAATATGGTATAAATAGAAGTACATGGTGTAAATAGTTGTTTTTTATGGTTATACTCTCCTTACCGCTTTTCTTTCTTCTTAAGACAGTCATATATTCTTCCTTCCAAGCCACTTTCCATTTGTATCCCTAGACTTTTACTGTAATAGGTTATTGGGGGGTCTTTACTGCTTATATTGGTCTCTAAGATGTAAGCTTCCCTGTAAGATAACTGCTGTGTTCTAAATGCATAGTTTTTGCACTAACTGTTACATATACACCTATACTTTACTGCTTCATGCAATGACTTACAGGTTTTTGCTTTGTATGTTTGAAAAGTTTGAAAAATTCAATAAAAATATATTTGGGAAAAAAAAAACAGTCATACCAGTAGCTACACTGGAAATAAGAGGAGTGTTATTTATTATATGTATGTGTTTTTTTTAATTATTAGGGGTTACTACTAAAATGGTTACACTCAAATATTTTAGGGATGCAGCAAGCATAACATCAGCTAAACCATTTTAAGTAAAATGATAAGGGCTGGGGGCATGTGTTATTCTACACGCTGAACAAAACATGACCAGATGTTCATATGCATTATATCCATTCATTCATTCATTTGTTCATTCATTTTCTGCAACTTGTTTTATCATATTCAGTGTAATGGGGAGCCAAAGACTACACCTGAACTAAAAAGATATAAGGTAAAGAAAGCAATCCTGGAACAGATGTTAGTACATCAAAGCACAAGTAAATTCACACACACACACACACACACACACACACACACACACACACACACACACACACACACACACACACACACACACACACACACACACACATGTACACACACACACACACACACACACACACACACACACACACACACACACACACACACACACACACTATATACACAGTGTGCACATGACCAAACATTATAGTTGCCCACACAGCATGCATGCAACCAAGCATTATAATTTCCACACAACGTGCACACAGCTGAGCATTATACCTGCCCACACAGCATGCACACAATTGCCTTATGGCATTGTCTTTATGAATTGGGAAAAACATGAGAATCTGACAAAAAGACACATAAACACAAAGAGTTATAATACAAAAGGCACACCAGCAGGAAACCAAACTGAATGAACAAATGCTCTGAGGCCACAGTATTAACCACTC